>NC_050074.1:115880618-116180618 GCF_009764565.3 Dermochelys coriacea
GGTTCACATCAGGTATTAAACACTCACTGACATGAGGTGATGTCTTTTTAAAAATTAACTACTTAACATTTATTATGGACACTTATGAACAGGAGTGGCTCACCTGGGACAGGTTCATTTTCTACATCATTTGGTTTCTGCTTTACTCATATTCTTTGATGTCACAGAAGATCAGATATTGCTAGATATTTATACATCCAACACAACACAAGAAAAGAAAAGTGTGGAGACACTTCCCCCGCCCCATGCTCTTGCAATTTACAAATGAATAACTCAGTGTGGAATTTGACACACATTAATTCTCCTTAGTTATGTTTTTTATATTAAAACCCATATACGAAGATTCCAAAAACATTCATTTTAAGGAAAAAAACAAAGAAAAAAATGAATCCACATGCAATCAATAATACAAGATATTTTTACGCTACTTGCACCTGAGTTGACCAGTGGCAAAGACAGGGAGATTCTGTCAGTGCAAGAGAGTGATTCATGTGACCACTTTGTCTTAATTACTCAGAACAAGCAGTTTGTTGCTGTTTAGTGAAGAACCAAGATATCAGTGTCTCTTGACAGAAAAATAAATAGCCATCAGGATGGTGAAGAAGATGATGATTGCCAAGATAACTATCAAAATCCGGTTTTGGATGATCCTGAAAAAAAACAGAAAAGAAAAAGAAAAAAATACAGTAAAATGAAAGAATATTTGTAAAACAATAAAAAGGTGGACCTACCTCAATCATATATCTTGGAGATAAAAGATTTGCCCACAACTTCAGCTAAGCACCTATAAAGACTACTGCATATTCTGGAATGCTTTTATTTTTCTCTCCCAAGTTCTAATGTTTCTAAGTATTTCCTGATGCAGCTGTTAGAACAGTTCTTAACCTAAACAAATTAATAATTTGATCACACAGCATGTTACAATTCACTTTTAACTTGTTTAAACAATTAAATAATAAATCATGATATAATCCACGCAGGGCAGGGTGGTCTGTAATAAAAAATACACTAATGACTCTTAAACCAATATGTAACCTTTGCGATGTCTCTCTCTCTCTCTCTCTCGTTTCTTGAACAATTTGCTAATTTTCAGGGGATTTTGCCATTAAGGTACAAGATTCCAAGGAAACATATGTCAGTGAGGTACTTACTTGTACCAAAATACCAAGGGAGAAGAATAAAAGATAGTTTTGAAGAAAAGGATGATATAAAGAAGGAAGTGTCAAACTGTGAAGCTCATGTTATAAAAGCCTCATCTGTCTCTGTAGCATACATTCACTTATGGTAATAGGCAAATGTTACATTTACCATATAGTAAAATGATGGAAATCAGTAATAATAAAAAAGAGGCCAGAAGAACAAACACCCAATATCATTCAAACATTTGTTGGGAACAACCCCTCCTGTAAAAACAGAAGTTGCATCATTTTAGATTCTACTTGAAATTAAGCGCTCAATTTTATATATATAATACACACAAATATACATATATTTGTAAATTTAACAATGGAGACTATAATTTGGATCC
This sequence comes from Dermochelys coriacea, assembly GCF_009764565.3. NCBI lineage: Eukaryota > Metazoa > Chordata > Testudines > Dermochelyidae > Dermochelys > Dermochelys coriacea. Next base: position 115,882,147 of record NC_050074.1, read on the forward strand.
ATCTGGCATAAGGCTTGGATTTTAAATATTTCATAATATCGTTTCCCCTTTCTATGGAAGCACAATATTTCCAGAAGCCCCTCACGCAGCAGGAACTTTTGCAAAACATACTTGGATGTAACACATCATCTGAATGGGCTATAAATTGGGAAGGAGGAAAAACCCCAACCACCCTGTTCATTTTAGTTTCTTTTGCTGGGTCAACAACTGCAAAAAGAAAATAAATACCCAGCCAACCAAAGAAGAAACATGCACTAAGAAGAGGTACAGCATGCTTTGCGATATGTTAAACTCACTCTAGTGCCCAAATTTGAAAGGGGGTGGCAATGCAGTTTGTTAAAGTAAGAGTATTTCATGTGGTAGATAAGAGGAGAGTCCAGAGAGTAGAGGGGAGTTTTCCTTGCTAAATGGTTTTTGTTTGAGCCTGAGTGGATATACATAGAGTATGTACTGAAAAGTATAAATATACAAGGATGCAAGTTTAATCAACTTCAGCTCCCTCCTTACTCACCCCCACTTTAAAAAAAAAAAGCAAATGGATGGATGAAAACTGTCACATCAGACAAACACACTCCCCTGTGACACTCTAAAAGGACTAGCTCTCTATCCTCCTGACAGGTTACAAAATGATCACATTTGCTGACACATCTTCCGCAAAACTGCTTTACTGCTTGTGTCCACTTTCCTAGCAGGAGATGAATGGCCTGCTTTGTCCTCATTTATCACTTAAAGCTGAACGAAGATCTGTCTCGTTTATTTTTCCCTTCCTCACTAGAAAGGCTCAACCACAGCATTAATTCTTTTGCAATGACAGCTAATTCAAACTTAACAGGCAATATTTACTCTGCCAAAGGGATGGTGAGGCGGGGAGGAGGGGGGATTCTCACTCTTAAAAAAACATGTAACAGTCTAACAAAATAAAGATAATTAAGGGCTTTTGGTTCTCCCTGGTTTGCAGTTCAATGTAACACCTGAACGCACAGCTTCCCTTTATGGCGGTGTGACATTCTCTCCAAAACACCTGATAACAAACGATTTGCCCAAGTGGATGCATGAAAACCAGAATATGTATTTACTCAGTCACCCTCATCAGTCCTGAAAAGAAACTCAGCAAAATTGAAACTCAGCAGTGAAATAGATTAAAAGCATGAAAACTCTTAAAAAATTCCGCCTTAAGTAACATACAGTACAGCTGGGTTGACAACCATTTTATTTGTGGGATGAGGGCTCCAAGGCATCCATAATGCTAATTTACAAAGGATTAACTGTGGGAGAAACTTGCTTAATCTAACGCATAGTTAGGCAAATGCATACATAACATACTGAATGCTTAAATCATCTACTCATATCTGGCCTAATTAATTTTGTTTCATCATTTCAGGCTGAAATAAATAAATAAATAAAATGATGCTTCCCAAAGTCTTATTTCTGATTCTCCAGCTGCACACCTGATTGCAAGATTACTTAATCTGCACCCGCGTCTCTAAAATCCTCCTCACAAGGATACTGAGCTATACATGCAGCCACCTGTATCTATCTGATAATTAAAGGTTCAGTTTAAGTGTAAGTCTAGGAAATACATATCAAAGTTCAATTTCTAGGAATCTGAATTACTCTGCTCAGTGCAGCAAAAAAAAAAAAAAAAGTTAAAAAGAACAATTTAATCATCAAATAGGATGGATGTTATCAAAAGACTCCTCCACTGAAGCATTATATAGTTTTACTAGCCACGTCTACAGTTAGAGTCATTTTATATATTTTTTTAAATGCTGGGTTCTGCTGTTTTACTTTCAAATGCACAAATAAAATTCAACCAAATGTAGAGTACCAGGTGGACAGGGCTGCAAAGAAAATGGATGAAGAGGAGTTGCAGCAGCAGGACAACACTGTGGAGGGGTTAGAGAACAGGGAACATGCTGAAGTCTGATTCTGGTCACTGTGGCTCAGACTGAGAACACAACGTCTGGGCGTCAGCATTTCAGAGTCAATAGGCAAGGGCAGTCCTTCAGAGTAAAGAAAAAATCAAGTGGAAAGGGGGGTTTGAGTGATACCACGTAGTCATGCCAGCTCACAGTGGTAGAACAATGGTTGGCATTGGCAGGACCCATCTGTAGAGGAGCCTACAGTACTGTCACAGCCAGACACTGCCAGTGGGTATTGCTGTAGGCAACACAGCAAGGAATTTAAAGTGGAGGAGGGAATGATATTACCAAAGGGGGAAAAATGGGGCTCAAAATCTGCTGCAAAAAACCCAAAAGGCTAATAAATTAGCATGGCAAAATTGATATGCTAACTTTTATCTCTATTACCTTACACGCAACTAAATCTACTGAATGAGGAGCCCAAAGCCGCCTTTGAAAATGCAAAGCATGTTTACAGGGTAAATAATTTAAGAAAGAATATACACTTGAAAGAAGACACCCACTGAAACATCCATGCCTAAAATGCCTGAAGGCAAAAACTTGTGCATTTGCATGCTGCATTTTATTAAGTTAGCGCACTGTAGTTTTAAAAGAATGCATGCCCAAATTAAGAGGAATGTGTGACTGAAACATCAAGGATTCCTCAAGTTTACATTATGAATCACAGTGCTGTTATACTCGATGAATTAACCATTTACTTGATGTAGCTCATGGGCTGAATTCATTGCTATAGATCTGCATATTTGAGTGAGTTAAGAGCTAACTTCTGTTGTTTCATTCATATTTGAAACTATAAGAACACGTGGTACATGCAATGATTCTACTTTTTGTTAAACAAACGTCCCATCAAGTGGAAGTGGGACCAGTTCCAAACATTTGGGTTTGAAATGACAGAGAAATTATCAGCTACAGTTTAATGGGACAGTAAATTGCTGGGGGATGTTTACAGGAGGGTAGGAACATCATGCTGTACAAACCAAGCTAATAGTTACACTTACAGTGCGCCCACTTCTGCCAAGTTTCCCACTCCTCTGTTTTGAAAGGCCTGACCTTTTCCTTGTGTTTGGTCACAATGCCTAACCTCTGAGCGAAAAGCCTCCTAGAGGCTCCCTTTGGAGCCGATGCCAACTTTGTTCTGTGAGTTGATGAACGACATAGTCAGCTTTCCATCCTAGAGGTCGAGAAGATCACCTCTGAGATGCACCCAATATCCACTGGTCTGGCGAACAAGCCCTACCATCCATTTCCAAACACTGCCGCCTTCTGCACATCAGTACACAGTGGTCCCATGACACAAATTGTATTGCATTGCTTTATACATTTAAAAAAATTCTCTTCTCTGTATAGCTACACAAACACACACACAATGGCTCTAACTCTGTTTGTGACATGTTTAGATCTGCTCTGTATAAACACAAAGCAGCTCCAAAATAAGCTATTGAAAACCTTACATTAAGGATGCCAACTGTGTTTAAACCTTTTTATAAAACGGGATTCATTAGCAGGGGAGTCCACGACATCTATATGGGTTCAGCCTGATGTCTTGCACATGCCTTACTGCCTGATTGACCAGCATTGAATAATGATGCCTTGCCACTAAGCACTGATGGTACAATAACAATTGTCATGAAAATTAGCAATCATGGGTAACGGATTACAAAATATGGAACACAAACGAGTGAGTGCAGACTCTGGAAACATAAAGAATTGTGTGTGCCTAACCTGAAATAATGAAGACTACAAAACAAACATCGCAAAAAAGTTCCAGCAGAAGTTCATCTCTGACACTGCTACAAGTAAAAAATATATATATATATATATATATACACACACACACACAAACACATATATATATACACACACACATAAAAACAGCTTTGGGGATCAGCTAGCACACATTCATTACAACACAGGGCTGTATCTTGAAAGAAAAGCCTTGAAAACCAGTATCCTCAAGAACACAGATAGATTGATGACAAACTCAGGGCATATAATTATGGGCCACTGTCTCACAGCATTTCATGATAATTCATGCATTTAAGATTTAAATGGAAGTGCCTCCGATATGTTTTCTGGATGGAAGGATCCCCCTCTTCATACATTGGAACACATTTTATATGGCTACGTTGACTACTTTGCCATTAAGTTTTTGGGTACCTAATTAAAGGTGATCAATAGCTATGCTTCCTGCACGCAAACATTTGGGCATGCAAATCAGACAGTAAGACTTTTAGTACCCGATATTCAAATGCACATCAGAGGTTCTGAGTACTCAAAACTATAGGCTTGTCCAAATGGGAAAGTTACACCCGTGTTTGCTAAAGTGTGAATTTAATCTGGTATAATATGGGTATAAGCCCCTGTGTAGATACTTTTATTCTGGCATTAGTGCATTTTTCAATTCAAATTATATTCCCTTGGAATGGGTTTAAACTAAACTGAAAAAAGCCACCCTTATACCAAAATAAGAGTGCCCATACAGAGGATTATATGGTATCAGTGCAATCTAGTAAAATAGTCCCCTGTAGACAAGGCTTTAGATGCCCAATACTAAGTGGCTAAATTAAGACTCTGAATAATCTTGTTCTTCAGGAAAGGTCATTTTCGTTAAAATAAAGGATGGTCCTTTTAAGCAAAAGCAACTCAAAAAAGAACAAACAGACTGAGGCAAACTAAGTTGCAGAACCTTGTGCAGAAACACTACTGCTGGCTAACATTTTTTGACTTTAGACATTTTTAATTTTGAAAATTTGAAATTAGAAAAAATAAATAGAAAACAACATTTGCATGCAGTTTTCCTCCATTTTATCAGCTAATTATAGAGCAGGTCAAAATGTTTAATCTTTCAAAAATTTGAATTTTGAAATGTCAATGCACACAATGAGATTTAATTATAAATGCTAACTGAACTCTAACAATGGCAGGATTTTATTATTATTTGTTGACTGCTGGGATAGTGCCTGGAGCAGCAGATAAATATCTTTGTCCCGAGGACCTTACTATATAATTCAGACATGGACAATCACAGGTAATATGTCGGGTCACCATGCAAACTCAATGGACATATCCGGAAGAGAGCTTTGCTGAATGGCCTTGGGGAAGAAAGACATTGGGAGTGACTTGAAGAAAGGGCAGTTGCTCGATACGTGAGTTGGAGCCCATGGAGTGGCATAAATGAAGATATAAAGCCCAAAGTGCCAAATACAAAGTCCTGAAGAGCTCCGTGTAGTCTGAAAGCTCGCCTCTTTCACCAAAAGAAGTTGGTCCAATAAAAGATATTACTTCACCCACCTTGTCTCTCAGATATGAAGGAAGCAGTTAGGAGAGCCCTAGTTTTCCTGTTAGTGAAGGAGATTTCATTTATGCATCCGTTTTTGAAAAATGCAAATTCTTTTTAAGGTGTCACATTGATAAGCCTTCGGAATAGAGAATATTCTTCCTCTGTTCAACATGTACCGTCTGGACTGAGACAGAGCATGCTTCTTCGCACTGCTCCACCAATGTGCCTCAACCCTATTGTTTCTATGTCCATTCATTAACAAAATAGCCTGTTTATGTCAACAGGATGGCAGTGGTTGTGGGGGTCTCTGGGCCAGGGTCATCTGGAACTGAAGTGAGAACAAATCATTTTACACAGACCATACAGTGCTCAAAAGGGAACAACTTCTCTTCTGGCCACTGCTAGGGAAGACTCTATGCAACGTGGCAACCTGGAGGTGAAAGGATCAGCATCCCATTAATTTCCTGAGCCACTCTCTTCCCCGTAACCCCCTGTTTGGGTCATCTTTATCACCTTTCACAGATTAAAAATTCAGAATACAAAACTACCATCAACAAAGACATGTTAAATTCAAGGAAACTGTCTTTGAAAAATTCCAGGCCATGATGCAAAGGAAATCAAATTAACTCAAATGAAAGAGGGCACTCCTCTCTTGTACTGCACAACAGCAATGCATTAAGGTCATTGCATTGCAATGCATTAAGCCATGCATTAACACCAGTTGGTGTCGGGGAGAAAAAGTCATGGAACCAGTTCCGCGGAGGTATGATTGTTAGAGTGTGGTGGGAGCTGGCACTGCCTCGGCGAGCAGTAAGAACTAATGCAAGAGAATCTGGGGGAGATGCGACTGAAAAAGTTTCTCAGGAAGATGGGTTTTGAGTAGCGGATTGTAAGGCCACGCTATTAAAAATGTTGAGTGCACCCCTCCATTTAAAAGTATATATCCTCTAGTCTCACACTTTTTTTTTCTTAAGCCAGTATGGCAAAGTGCCAACAAGAGTATGTCAAAAGTGTGCCTGCAAGCTACACTACCATGTTTCTTAGATGGTATCTTTGTACGAACCTTAGAAATAGCTCTAAGATGGATGGATGGATGGATATGCCTTTAAAACAGTGGCGTTTTCTAGACTGCTGGGTATATTTAATCCTGGTTTCCAAACAGTTAATGAACAAAAACATTTACAAATTAAGCAATTGTTACTCTAACAGGAGCTTGTATGCAGCTAAAAAGCCTGACAAGAACATATATTATTGTGTACTGGTTATTGCTATAAGTGTGTTTCATTTACATTCCATGCATATTCAAGAAAATGAAAATACATTTGTTTTAAAAAAGAAAACTTGTACTATACCAGAGTTGAGAACCATTAAGATAAGTCTAGAAATATATATTAAGTGGAAGGAAGCAAGAAAGAAAATATGTAATATCCTTTGACTTGATTCAATTTTAATCTATAGCTTTTAGATGTGATTACATTGGAGATTGGGCATTACTTGGTTTATAGTATTTCCCCCTTTTCACACTACATTTGACTGGGTGTCTTTTCGTATGGGAAGTTGACTACAATTGTCTTAATAATGTTGACCTCTTTTGTAAAAACCTAAAGGCATCTCAGCAATTGTTCCTGAAAATGTGCTATCCAAAATGTTACCACTTCATGGCACTTCTTAAATGATAGAAAAGCATATATTCATTTTTTTCCCCAAATGCTTTAAAAGAAAAGAAAACAATCATGGCTAAGGCCATTTGTGAGATGGCATTAAAAGAGCCTACTCTGAGACAGATAAAAATAATGAGAATCTTTCTGTCAGGAAGGATTTAGAAAATATCACTAGCATTATTAAAATTTAATTTTTTACTGTGCTTTTTGGTTTCCCCTTTTCCAGTGATAATGAGCAGGACTGCACACCTCCACATTGCTAGGACTTGTTTTGTGCAATAAATTCAGCCTTCCAGTCTGAAGACATTTCAGACAACAATTCTGACTGCTATAGGCTTATTTTTCAACCTGTACTGTGCTTTGAGTCTCCCTATAAAAACCAGTTCATAAGCTAATTTTCCACAAGGCCAGTGGAACAAATAAAAATCAATTTTTGCTCAACTGGTTCAGAGAAATCCTGGGAATAGCTAAGACAGAACAGTGAAAAATAAAAAGGATCGATGTATTCACAAATGGTTTACCTGATAGAGAACTATCAAATTAGTTCACAGGAGATGCTCACCACTATTAGAGTGTTTTCTTTTCAGCACATTACAGCATTTCTATTAGGGGAGTAGAAAAGCCTCTACTTTGTTATGATCTCAGACACCTCAGTTTAATAACCATACCAGGTGCTCATGCACTTCATGAAACCACAGCAGATGAAGTCAAAGTTCAAGAGCACCTGCAGATCTTGCAACCAGAGGGACCCCTAAATGGAAACTGGGCTTTCCCACAGTTTTCATGATCTTGTGGAGGGTGTGAAGGTTCCTTTTTCATTGTTCACAGGGAGGCATTTATGACCTCAGGCCAACCCTGCCTAAAGGTATTTAGTCCATCAGGAAAGGAATAAAATGCAGAACTCTGTCCAGACTTCCTTCCCCATTAAAAAACATGTTCAGAGTTACATTGAAGACTAATCAGTTGAATGCCTTTCAGAGAGTAAAACACACACATTTAAGAAGTTAGAGCAACCCATTCCTGAAACTTCAAAACTTTCAGAATCTCAAGTGCAACTCAAAAAGATTTAGGCATGTGGTCTAGTCCATTTTACAATCTCTTCAACTAATTTTCAAGCGTTTTGGAAACTGGGTGAGCAGATTGGGATTGGTTTGTTGTTCCTGCCTGCTGGACTGCAGCTTGAAGGACAGAATTTGCTTATGAATACAAAATAACCATCCCTGCTGCAGATAAAAAACAAATTTGAAATGTATAAGCTTAAACGTCACGGAAGCTATTTTTTAAACAGTTGTAATCTCAATTCTAATATCTGCCATTTTATTCATTCCATTTTTATGAGTTTGGCATTAAAATGTAACTCATTTTAACAGAAAAAAATAAAGGATTAAGTATGTCATACTGAAGTCAAGATGTATACTACAGATTTAAAATGATCACACACTGGAGACATCATTTGTAGGGTCAAACAAAACACTACTCAATGGAAGGACAGCACAAAGTATATAATATTAATCAGATGAGAGGTACATGGAGTTAAACTGTTACACTGCCAAGAAACAGCATCAATAAGGAGTGTGTATAGAGAAATAATGTAACACCTTAAGAAAGGAAACTAACAAAGTATCTACCAGACTGCTCAGTGTTCTAGGAGATGCTAACCCCCATTCCTTACCACACATGCACACATTTTGACTCTGAATCTCTCACATGGATGATAATTTGCTTATGATATCTGCCTGATTTAAAGCTAATCTTCTGTAAATTAACTCCTAATGCTGTCTGAAATAATCCTCTTAATGTTGGGCTGTCTTTAGTACTTTACATCAAACACCATGAAGTAAATAAGCATATATGCACATAGCATTTGTAGTACTGTTGGCTTCTATTGAATAATTGCTATGGTATGGGATTCAACTGTGCCTTGAAGACACGAGTCTGTGTTGGTGTGGTGTGGAACTGTGCTACCCCAGGGGGAGCTCCAGGAGCACCAAAGGCAGTGTTACCACTGCCCAATCCATTCAAAGGGGGCAGCCTACTCTACCAGCATGAGCGGTAGGAGAGATCTTGGTCCCACCCCGAGGTATTCTGCCACCTATGGGGCCCATGAAAAGAGCAGTCCTTGTGTTCCAAGCCTCATGCCTCCATAAATACATGGTAATGAAAAAGCATAAACAATCTATAGTTTTGAGACAACAGAATGACAAGATCTGTGTTAAGCAGCACTAATTATTAGTTGGGAGCATAATCTGATAACTGTTTTGAAAAGACGGGGACAGATAATTTTGTTTCTTCAGAGAGGCAAAGTACTTTTTTAAGGGTTTTACTTCACCATCAGCCAACTTAATATTACTGTCAATGTGCTAATGTTGTATTAAAAATTGTGCTGTCAATTAATCGCAGTTAACTCACGCGATTAACAAAAATTAATCACACTTAAAAAATTAATCATGATTAATCGCACTGTTAAACAATAGAATACCAATTGAAATTTGTTAAATATTTTTGGATGTTTTTCTACATTTTCAAATATATTGATTTCTATTACAACACAGAATACAAAGTGCACAGTGCTCACTTTATATTATTATTTTTATTACAAATATTTGCACTGTAAAAATGATAAACAAGAGAAACAGCATTTTTCAATTCACCTCATACAAGTACTGTAGTGAAATCTCCTTATCGTGAAAGTGTAACTTACAAATGTAGATTTTTTTTTTGGTTATCTAACTGCACTCAAAAACAAAACAAATGTAAAACTTTAGAGCTTATAAGTCCACTCAGTCCTACTTCTTGTTCAGCCAATCACTAAGACAAACAAGTTTGTTTACATTTACAGGAGATACTGTTGCCTGTTTGTTATTTACAATGTCACCTGAAAGTCAGAATAGGCGTTTGCATGGCACTTTTGTAGCCAGTGATGCAAAGTATTTACGTGCCAAATATGCTAAACATTTGTATGTCCCTTCATACTTTGGCCACCATTCCAGAGGACATGCTTCCATGCTGATGATGCTCATTAAAAAAATAATACGTCAATTAAATCTGTGACTGAACTCCTTGGGGGAGAATTGTATATCTCCTGCTCTGTTTTACATGCATTCTCCCATATATTTCATGTTATAGCAGGGTCAGATGATGACCCAGCACAGTTCTTTTAAAGAACACTTTCACTGCAGATTTGACAAAATACAAAGAAAGTACCAATGTGAGATTTCTAAAAATAGCTAAAGCACTCAACCCAAGGTTTAAGAATCTGAAGTGCCATTCAAAATCTGAGAGGGACGAGGTGTGGAGCATGCTTTCGGAAGTCTTAAAAGAGCAACACTCCAATGCGGAAACTACAGAACCCAAACCACCAAAAAAGAAAATCAACCTTCTGCTGGTGGTATCTGACTCAGATGATGAAAAGAACATACATAGATCTGCTCTGCTTTGGCTTTTTGTTGAACAGAACCCATCATCAGCATGGACGCATGTCCTCTGGAATGGTGGTTGAAGCATGAAAGGACATAAGAATCTTTACAGCATCTGGCACATAAATATCTTGCAATATCGGCTACAACAGTGCCATGCGAATGCCTGTTCTCACTTTGAGGTGACATTGTAAACAAGAAATGGGCAGTATTATCTCCTGCAAATTGTAACCAAACTTGTTTGTCTGAGCAATTGGCTGAACAAGAAGTAGGACTGAACGGACTCGTAGGCTCTACAGTTTTACATTTTGTTTTGTTTTTGAATGCAGTTTTTTTTTGTACATAATTCTACAGTTCTAAGTTCAACTTTCATGATAAAGAGATTGCACCACAGTACTCGTATTAGGTGAATTGAAAAATACTATTTTGTTTTTTACAGTGCAAATATTTTAAATAAAAAATATAGAGTCAGCACTGTGCACTTTGTATTCTGTGTTGTAAATGAAATCAATATATTTGAAAATGTAGAAAACATCCAAAAATATTTAAATAAATGGTACAGTATTCTATTATTGTTTAACAGCGCAATTAATTGCGATTAATTTTTTTAATCATGTGGTTAATCGCGATTCATTTGTTTAATTGCTTGACAGCCCTAATTAAAAATATTTTTCCATTGAATACACTGAAATATTTTTCTCCCACAACATTAATTTAATGACACAGTCCGAAACCTAATTGATATTGGTGAGGAATGAAATTCCAGCATATTCTTTTCCTTGTTTTTCAAACATAAATGGCATTCACAAGCTTTAGTGAATGGGCCCCTTTATGTTTTAACAGGCAGTTTATTGGCCCAGACTTCAATGTATAACAAGCACAATTGCAAAAGCAATACATTTTTAACTGAAAGATTCACATATTTTTACTAAGAAAATTACTCAATTAACAAGTAATGGTCAGATAAAGGTTTTAAAAAACATTTTTCTATGGGGAATATTGTATTAATATTATCTTAAATGATATTCTTGCCATAGTAAACATTTATAGGGGGTTATTCAATGAAAAAAAGTCATATTGTTTAATACTGCTTCATTTGAGTTGAATTTTCTTTATTACAGAACAGATAAAGCACAGTAATCACTGAGTTGTATGTGCCCAACAGCCCCGCAAGAGTCTTGTGGAAATGTATAAAACAAGCAGCAATACAGTCCTTTGCCAAACACAGTCATAAATTTTTTATTTGGCAGCTAACATTCTCACTCCTTTTCTTGGCAGCTATTGGGACCTTTAGCAAGAAAGGTGCAGGAGAAAAATACCTTGTTTAGAGATGTTTTCAACACTTTCTGGGATTTTTCAGAACTTCTGCCTGCAGCTCATTTTTACAACCACAGTCTCCAATCACCTGATGAGTAGCTGGTGGTTTTTAACTTTTTTTTTTTTTTTTTTTTAAAATATAGACAGCTTACTACCCCCTCTGGCCTTCAGCCTAGAATGTAGACTTTTTTTTTTTTTGGTATGTGTTCCAGAGATACAAGTGGTTGCTCCTTTCTGTCTAGACAAAAAACTGAAAATAATATCAGAATGTACCTTTCATTGCTCTTGATACTATCTGTATCTTATTCCCAGATGACAGAGATAAATGAAAGGGAAACGTGCTGATTACTTTTGCATTTTTCTTCAGAGAGCTCTACAAAAAACTGGTCACAGGTGCAGCTATCTCGGTCCGTCAGAGGACTGACTGATAAACAGAATCGTGAAATAGATTTCTGCACCCAGGCCCACTCCTCAGCTGATTGTTTAAAAAAAAAATCCACTCAACTTGACATCTGATACCCAGTTTTTACAGTGCTGGTAAATCAGTTATTGTGCTTGTGCAGGTATAGCTGCTGGCTTTCTTGGACATACAGCGCTGTGCGCTGGGTTATGAAGGAGAGAATTAAACACTAAATCGTCAACAGTCACTTAATTGAAAAAAATCACTTGTAGTGATATTATATTGTATGCATTACTTCTATGCTGAAAACAATGAAAGAGATGCCCATTTCAAATTCCAATTTGACTGCCTGATGTACCCACCTAGCAACGACGAGTTTGGCTCTAGTTTCATGACATATGAAATCAGAGTCTGTCTTAAACAGGTGTAGAGAAACAAATGGGCTTTTTTCTTTTTTTTTTTTAAATCAGGAACATTCAATCTCTGTAGGTTTTTCTCTGATATCACAATGTATCGAATCAGAGTTCTCTTTAAACAATAGATGCTTATTAAAGAACATAGTTACAACTACAGACACAAAAGAAATAGATTTCCACACAGTTTAAGTTCCAGTTTTGTCTCCCTTGTTTACCAGGGGCTTCATCCTATCTGGGACTATATATAGCATACAGAGACATCTAGTGGTTGAATAAAATATCGCAAATAAACATATAATTAAATCTAATGCAACTCCATTGAAGTAAGTGCAGTTATGCCAGGGATGAAATGGCCCAATTATGTCTCTCACTAACAGAGATAAACAAATCAGAGATGGATAGAACTGCCTTTTTAAAGCCACTTCACACAAACATGTCACTTTTTGGTGCAAGAGTCTTCTTCTGTGCAGCTCCTGTCTTTTGGAAAAGCGTTCCTGTAGCTTACTACTTCCTTGACTCTTTTCAAATCACAACCTAACAACATCTTTTCTCCCTTTTAGTTTCTCTTTCTCTTTTCTATTATTTTATTTCACTTCATAAATAATAAATAATAATACTACCTAGCTCTTATATAGCACTTTTCATCAGTAGATCTAAATGCATGGTTTAATTGCAAAACATTGTTTTAGAGCCAGTTTCTATGAAAGCTGTCATACACAACAAAAACCTATTGGACAGTGACAGGGAAATGTAACTTTATGAAAAATAATACTCCAAGAGAAAGAAAAGCATGTATACCAATAAGAAAAAAATTAAATAGCTTATGGAGGCTGAGGGTTTGATCCATAGGCAACTGAAGTCAATGGGCTTTGGATCAGGTCCTACATCTTTTAAAGAATATAAACATACAAAGTCTCACATTATGTTTTAAATTGATTTTATGGGCCTGATTCTGCTCAATGTTACACCATTGTAAATCAACAGTAACTCAGTGGAGTTACACCACCTCAAGATTGAGTCTGGCTCTACATCTCAAGGACAGAACTTCTGCCAGGGATGTGAAACATATGTTGCTTTCCTCATTTATTTGTTTAGTAAACTTCAGGTCAATAGAACTTTCAGAGGGCAGGTCGGTGTAACACTTCTGGATCTTCCTTTTGAGAGAGAGAGGGAGAGAGAGAGAGTGTCTGTGTGAATATGCATCGTGTTTGAATTAAAACTGGGAAACGATCTCTTATTTTTTTTAAACTTTACTTGAGCTATGCACAATTCCCTTGGGGCAAAGAGAAAGCTAGCTATTTGTGGATGAGAAAAAGGGCTTTTGTGAGCTGCAAAACTGCATCACTGAAAGCTGCTTCTTTTAAAAAGAACAAAAAACATTTTATACTATTTTAAGAGAAAACGGGTAAATATTCCAGTTTTTGCATGTTGCCTCATTAACGAATTTAGCAGTAAAACATTACACTTTATAATTAAGTTCCCTTAGTTTGCTGCTGCCCAGAAGTTTGTCAGTACTCTCTGGGATAAGTAAAATCAAGAAATAGTGAAGGCAATTTCCAACAGCTTGCTCAAGCAAACCTATCAGAAGCTTAAACTTGCTTCAGAACACTGAAATTTGAGACGCCATATCAAATAAGCAGCTTTTTCTCCCTGAAGAGTAGAAACTGGGTGTAGCTAACCTAGTGCATAATAGGTTTATTCTCATTCACAAAACAGGAATTACTTTATGGCCCCAAAGTAAAACTAGTATAAGAAATATGCTAGCAGATTTGCTGCAGATGTGTGCTGTGACACGTATGCAGAGAATCTGTTATTAATCCCATGCAAACTTTTTAATATTTATACAGTGTAATGCAGGAAACCATTAAACTGAAGGTTCTGAATTATTAAAAACTAAAACAAAAAAGGATCTGAAGTTTGAGATGGTCAAGCTTATGTTCAAATGGTATCAGTTTAATTCACTGATTCTAGGGTATCCCCATCCCCCACTGCTTACATTTATTTTAATTACTATTGTGTGTTTCTTTTTGTGTATGTATTCAACCTCTTTTATTGTAACACATGACAGTTCATAGCGAAAGTGCAGCTTTTCAACTCTCTCATTTACCGGACTGTGACAGGAATGTTCTTGCTAGAGGGTTTGTCTGGGAGCGCTCTGGATACGTATAGAACAGGAAATAGTCTGTCTCAAATGCTGGAAAACCTATCTTTCACCTGAATCTTTCAAAGCTTGTGTCAGAACATAACTAGAACCTATGTATCTGCACAAGGGTTACGATTACTATGAACAACTATACCATGGAAATGCAGGACCCTGACAAAGTAATTAATCAAATTATTTTTCACAATTTCAGTTCACCCCTAAAACTTTTCTTACTTCCAAAGCCAGATGGATATTATATTACCAAAGCTGTTGAAAGGGTGTAACACTATCCATGAAGCCAAAGGCCACTAAAACTATGCAATGCATAAATTTTTATTGTTTGCTCAGTATTGAAATCTCATTAGGGCTCATAACTCTTCTGCATACTGCGAACATTTACATCTGCTGATCATGAGAACTTAGATGGAATGTATAACTTTGGCTAACTTGTTATGTTTTTAGATGAGAATGTGTGTGTCGCTTTTTTTAAGCCCTTACACAGCTGTGATTTAAATGTCCACTTTTAAAACAAAATATATTAAAACTTTCATTTAAAATATCTCAAGGTTGTTTTATTGCTGGCAACATCCACGATCATCATGTAAAAAAGCTTCATCTGACTTCGTATTCAGAATAATTATTGTTTGAAAACTGTGCTCTATAGAACATTTCCTTTCATTTATCCTTTCTGCTTTCTGCGGTCACATTTTAATTAGATTAGAATTTGTCCTCCAATTAGCTTTCATTAAACTCTATAGATTACAGCAAAAATCTCCACTGAGTTATGCTTCAAAATTCTGCCTAAAGTTTAAAATAAAATAACTGCAAATGAAGTGATTATGAAGATTACTAGTATGAAAAAAACATCAGTCGTTTCCTGGTTTACTTATACATTTAACTCTGTAATTTATTTTGCTGTCTTCAATACCTCTGCATTCTCCAGAGTAGTAATCATAATAATACCATACAATTATAGAATTCTTTTAATTCCCAAGTATCCTTAGGGGCCTGATTCTGCAATCCTGTCACTGAAACTGCTCAAGTGAATGCTATTTAGTGCAAGTAAAGGATGTGAATTAGACCCCAACTATAAGCCAAATTATGACACTTGGATACCATTGATTGCTATTGGGTCATAGTCAAAGCCAGAGTAGGACTTGATAAGTGTACACATGGAATTGCTTCATCTACTCTGGGATAGGATGTAGCAGCTGTTGAATAGTGCACGGTAATACCATGTTCTCTTTAGGACAGGGTGTGAAAACAGATACTGTCTCCAATGTAAATTGCAGGGAAAACTGAAAATGTAATTACCCAAACTGGAAAGGGCCCAGTAGGACAATGGGCCTAATAACATTACTGTAATGTTAGTTCCACCTTTAAATGAGAAATAGCCAAGTGCAGTTGCCCTTGTATTGGAACTTTGCTGATGCCTAGCATACATGCAAATTTACTACACGCTGAATGCAACAAATTACAGATTGTGGGTCCAATCCTCCAGACTCAGGAGCATGGATGGATCCTTATTCTTGAATGGAGTCCCACTTGGACACACAAGACTCAGTGCTGGATTAACACTAAACAGAAATTCTCCTCCAATAACAAAGATAAGCACCAATGAAAGAGAGGAATATCTTTAATGAGATATAATTTGCCCATGATTTTTATATATATTATCTATATACACACACACACAACATGCAACCAGCATCTGAAAGCTAAAAATAGACACACTTTGGTTAAAAAACAGAAACGTGCCTTAACTCCATCAACATACTTTAGACAGGAGGCACACAATGGAAACAAATATTTTGCTAAAAAATAAATGCCATTTGTATGACAGCGCAGAAACATAGGAGCAACAATTATAAGAATATTAATAAAAATGAATTAGACTAACAATAATAATGCCTCACAATTTTCATCTTCAAAGTCCTGTTAAATACACATTAATTAATTATTAGAACAAAAGTTTAACTGATTCATCTTCATATCACTGAGGTGAGTAGCATTATCCCCATTTTACAGAAAGCAAAATGGAAGGTTAAGAGATTAAGGGCAGGTCTACAGTACAGTGGGGATCGACGCTCTGAGATCGATCCACCAGTGGTCGATTTAGCAGATCAAGTAAAGTCCCGCCAAATGGACTGCAGATCGCTCTCCAGTCAATCCCTGTACTCTACTCCCCGATGAGAAGAATAAGGTGAGTCGACGGGAGAGTTTCTCCCGTTGACCCCCTGCAGTGTAGACCCCATGGTAACTCGACCTAAGGTACGTCAACTCCAGCTCTCTCCCATCAGCTTAGAGCATCTTCATTAAAGAGCTACAATGGCGCAGCCTAAGGGCACGTCTACCCTTAAAATACTGCATGGATGCAACATTTTAAGTGCAGACATGCTCTCAGGGCACGTCTACACTATGAGAAAAGACCCGCAGAAGGGCAGCGGCTGGCCCAAGTCAACTGACTTGGGTTTGCAGGTCTTGGGATGCAGGGCTATAAACCTGCAGTATAGATCTTCAAGCTCAGCTTGTAGCTTGGGCTCTGAGACCCTGCAAGGGCGGAGGGTCTCTGAGCTTGAATGTCTGCACTGCTATTTTTATCACTTCAGCCCGAGCCAGCTGTCCTTGTGCTCAGACTCAGTGCCGTGAGGTTTTTTTTTTAATCACAGAGCAGACCTATGCATAGGAACCAAAGGCTCATGCTCTTAGTTAACTAAGCCACTTTTCAAAGTGGGGCATGGGCTCCTAAATCACTTAAACACTTGAATTTTTTTTTTGCCCAATGTAACCAAAAAAATGCACAAACCCCAAAGTTAAGCACAAGAACCTGGGAATGCACCTTTGTCATGATGAGATGCAGCCATGGTATGAGGATGGCTAAAGCGTTGGCATTTCACACCAACTATGGCTGTGAAAAACTTTAGGCGTTGAGAAATTCTATATATAACTTTATATCCTTACAAAATACAACTTACAAACTTGGAAAAGAATTATAAATTAATCCTTGTTATTTTAAGGCTGCTTTTTTATTTAGCACCAACCATAAAGAGAATTTTTAATAAAGAAATAACCTCAGGTTACTTTTTATTGGCTTGTGATTTATAAAGCTTTAGAAAGGTATCTATTCTGGAAGTATAGTGTGCCCACTGCTATTTTTGCAATGGAAATGGAAACGCAAACTGGAAATGGAGTCATTCATTCACACTTACAGGATTACATCTCGCTGACAGGCATGCAAACTTGGAAAGGTGCTACACAGTTGCTCTTAAAATATTATACTGTAATTTTTTTTTGTTTTAGCTTCAATTAAACAAATGTTAAAGAAGAATCAGAACTTCATTAGGGCTATGGGTTCATTGTTTGCAATAGATCATCTCTGGAAACTGTAAAGGATGGGAAAATCAATGCACTTTTAATAAATATATCTCACCAGGCAACTATTTTGATAAAATCTTCAGGGAAAGTGAAGAACATAAAAAAAAGGGTGAGAACATGGCTGAAAAAAATTTGTTTAAAAATTCGAACAAATTTTCCTGGAATGGTTTTTGCAGAATTTGTACAGATCTGGTAAGTACTGAGTTTGGAATGTTCTGTGAAGCACACTACAGATTAGAGATGGGTCGAAAGTAAAAGCATACACTTGAAGCCTTTTTGAATTTGTGGATTTTACAAGTAGATCCAAACTGGATCCAAAATTAGGAGAAACCTATTTTCTGGTTACCATTTAAGATCTTACAAGAACAGTTTAATCCTGTGAGATTATATGCGTTTCAAAACAGCAGAAGAATAGATCCACTGAGTTTGCAAGATTTTTGCAACTTTGGGTCAAATTCTTACAAGAACAGCTTCTGTGATTTCAGCTTCCCTGAACCTGAATCCGAGTGAGAGCATATCAGGGTTTCAGTCTTTTGTTGCCTCACACTGCCACTCCTGCAGTGGCTGGCAGCAGAATCTGGGTCCACTCCCTAGTCTGGGTTCTAGTCCAGGGACTCTCTACACTGCAGCCAAGGTCTGTTGCACTCCATACCTTGCTGCATTTCCCTGGGCGCTTTCCTAACCATCTGGCTCTCCCTTCCTTCTCTGGGTCTGCCAGCTTTACTCTTCCCAGGGAGTGACTGCATCCTTTTCCAGCTCCTAACTGCTGCCTTCTCCCTGACTTTCTGGAAGACTTGCGGGTTCCTACACAGGGGCTGAACACCCACAGGGAAAAATTAGTCAGTGTTCTGCATCCACTGGCAGCCAAGCTCCCTGCCCCCCGGTCTCACCTCACCTCCACCTCTGCCTCCTCCCCTGAGCGTGCTGCGTCCCTGCTCCTCCACCTGTCTCCCAGCGCTTGATGCTGCAAAACAGCTGTTTCATGGCATAACAAGCTCCAGGAGGGAGGGGGAAGGAGCGGGAACGTGGCACGCTCAGGGGAGGATGCGTGGAAGAGGCGGGGATGGGGCAGGGTTTTGGGGAAAGAGTCGAATGGGGCAGAGAGGAGCGGAGTTGGGGCGGGGACTTTGGGGAAGGGATTGCAATAGGGAGTGGCGGGAGGGTGCGGGGCAGGGGTGGAGTTGGGGCTGGGCCGGGGGCAGAGGGGGGTTGAGCACCCGCCAGCGCCAGCAGAAGTCGGCACCTATGCTCCTAATTAGGGTTTTTCTCTCAGCCGTAATTCCCCCCCACCCCCCGTTTGCCACCTAATAGGCTAATTGACCCCTCTGGCCTGCCCTAATTCCTTCAGGTCAAGGGGGAGGATGCCCCTATAAAACTCCTATCACACGCCTATAAAACTCAGGATGATACAGGAGGCATATTAATCAAAACAAACATGAGCTGCACATTTTCTGGAAGTTTCTTCTCTCCTTTTTCAGATTGAAATACACAGCTAGTGGGGCTTGTGCACCGTTTCTCATATAATCCTCTACAAATATTACAATTATCCAGGAAAAAAATCAGTTTTTTTAAAGTGAAAAAGTGTTAGACTTTCCTAAAACCTCTCTTGCATATTGACTTCCTATAGCAAAGCTAATTAAGTTTTAGGTCGGTTTGATGTGTCAAAAATCGCTCGGATCACAGAACTGAACCCAAGTAAAGTAGACAGAATTTCTTCATTCAAACTGTGTCTGAGAGAAAACTACACTTGAGATTGTGCAGAAGTTCGAAAGGTCCCAGAAGTGCTCATATTTGTTTCTACTTACTATTTCTTTACTATAACGTCTCTTTAAAATATCCTGACAGAATATAGTTTATGGGCTTGCTATGTACCCCTTTTTTTTTTTTTTTCCCAAAGGAAGCTAACAGTGAGCCCTAGGAGGAACGGACTCTTGAGGGGTGGTGTTTTTGTTTTTACTTTGTTCACTTCTCTCAGCTACTGAGCTAAGGCTAAACATCAGTCAAGGTCTATGGTTCCTTGAAAAATAAAAGGTTTAAAAAAATAAATAAAAAAGGAGTAAACCAGCAAAGATGTTATACTGGGAATATAGCAAATACTCTACATTTGGGAAACAATTTCCATCCACGGGTTGAGCAGAGCAACTTTTAGTCT
Source organism: Dermochelys coriacea (assembly GCF_009764565.3). Classification (NCBI taxonomy): domain Eukaryota; kingdom Metazoa; phylum Chordata; order Testudines; family Dermochelyidae; genus Dermochelys; species Dermochelys coriacea. The sequence continues at coordinate 115,902,229 of NC_050074.1, forward strand.
CTGGAGATCTGGATTCAAATCCAGTTTAGAATGAGTGTCAAGGTCTCATATGAAACTAGATTTTCCACACACACAAAAAATAACACCAAATCTTTGGTCTCATTTCAATATGTTTGAAAGAGGCCAACGATCTAACTAGCAGAGAGTGTTGCAGATTCGGAACTGATTTGGTAGAATTGTGTTTGGAAACTGGCACAGTGCATTACCAGATTATGTCTATTTCCTTCCTGTTTTATAAGTTCCTCACTTTCATAAGCACTAAAAACAAACAAGCAAACAAACAAAAAAAGCACACAAACCATCAATTAGGAGAACAAGGACAAGGAAAACAATTGTGTACACTGCATACATTAATTATGTAAAAGATAAAATGGATGCAAGATACAAGATAGATTACTACACTCCTTGTTGCATTTCTGAAACCGCAAAGGTGGTTTCATGACATCTTTGTGTACTCCTATTCTGGGATTTGCTCAGCCTCCCAAGAAAATTACAGCAGTCCTACACTTGGCTGCCAGCAGCCAGTTGTGTCAGTTCTATAACATTAAAGGAATCCTAACACCCCAGGGGAGAGATTGCTAGCAAGATCCTACAGCTTTCCACCACCAGATCAGCTTACAGTCAGTGGCCATGAGATAACAGGAAAGCTGGCCTATTTAAATGGAAAGATAAGTAAGTATTGTCAAGGCACTGTGAACATATTGGCTAGTTGCACTTAAATTCTGCAGCAAGGACCCCGAATTCTGCAGCATTCAGGTGCAACAGCTTCAGGGAAAATCAAAACTGGAGGTTTTTATTGAATGAAAATGAAAATGACGAATACAATCAGAAAAGTTTCAGAGTAGCAGCCGTGTTAGTCTGTATTCACAAAAAGAAAAGGAGTACTTGTGGCACCTTAGAGACTAACAAATTTATTTGAGCATAAGCTTTCGTGAGCTACAGCTCACTTCATCGGATGCATCTGATGAAGTGAGCTGTAGCTCACGAAAGCTTATGCTCAAATAAATTTGTTAGTCTCTAAGGTGCCACAAGTACTCCTTTTCTTTTTACAATCAGAAAAGTCATTTTGTCACTTATTTATACCTGTATTGATATTAAATTCAATTTGTTTTAAACTCTACTCTTTTGTTTTTTGTTTTCAATATGCTGCAGATTAGTGTATTGACAAGGCAGAACTGCATTGCAGAAACTATCAAAGAAAAGATTTTGGCAGTTTCTAGGGAATATTTGAGGCCTTTGGCAATAAGATGGCATGGGAGGCTATTTAGGATTGTGAGACAAACAAATTGGCTAGATGACTAACACGAGCAGCAGTGAAATAGTTAATACTGATAATTACACAATCACCATGAGGTTTCAGCATTATAATTCATTAAATTGAATCTGACCAGGTCATACCTCTATTGGAGCTTTCGTAGCTGTCACATTATATTGTAGTTTTAAAATGAATGCGGATTCACAAATCAGACTCCACCACACCAGTTTACACTCCGCTCCTATTTGGAGCATTATCTTTGTAACCATGAAGCTAGAAACAGGTTTTTTTGTTTTTAAGGAAAGCTCTGATTCTGAAACAACTCCGCTGTGAAGGGCAGATTCTGTATGACTGCAGAATACACAGACCCCTGGAATATGGTAACTATTATTGTTTTACAAAACTTCATCAACTTAACTTTACATTTACCAAAAAGATTTTTTTTTTTTTACTGTAAAATCATTCTTATTACACTAAGTGTCAACTTTCACACTTCAAGACAAAAGCCAGCCATTAAGTGGGGGGTAAGGAAGAAACTCATCCACCTTCTTCAGAAGCATTTGGTATTGGCCACTGTTGGATTTAGATAAGAGTCTATCAGGACAGCTGACCTGATGTGGTATCTTCACAGTTTTTGACTTTTCAGACTTTTCAAAGACAAACTGGTATGCTCTTTAATACAATGCTCGTTGTCAAAGGTTATCAAATAATTGATAAAACTCTCTGGAAATAAACATACCTCCTCTACTAGGTTTGTATATAATTATGCAAAAGAAAAGGAATTCTAAAAGTAAATAAATATATGGGAGGATTAGAGAAGCAATACACAGAAGTATTTCCTCATTTTGAGTTAAATAAATAGAATTCCCCTCTCTAGCCCGAACCAGGAAATATTCCTTCATAGAAGAGAGATATGCATTATCTAGAATCTCATTTAGATTATATTAATGCTAGTGTGCCTACATACATATACACACTCAGACAGCATACAGATTCCAATCCAAAATTAAACACACAATTCCATCATGCCATTCTGGATTGTCGGCAGGGGATTTTAACATTAGGTAACACCAATACAGACACAGAACTCTCTTTAGTTGTTAGCTGTTAAAACTAAAGCTGAAACCTTTTAGCCATAATGAAGGAGTTTACAGGGTTCTTAATCCCTGTACCCCACCCTGATTCTCCAGTGATCTCGCTGAAAGCTTTAAAACAGTCCACACCACTAACATGGTGCAGAGCCTGTAGAACATGCTGATCTGCTCATGATTACTCTTTGCCACTATAAAACAATCCAACTCCTCAAGTGAATGGAGTCTGTAGCAACAATGGTGTTATTGACTTGTTGCTCCAGCTCTATTTAGCTATTACCCTTGAGGCCACAATCAATAGACTTTGCACCAAGTCAGCCTAATAAATCCCAGGCTTTCACTGGAGCTTTGCCAGGAACTGCAAGAAAATCTATGGCAGTCAAACACTTAGAGTATGAATAACAGAGAAAGCTGTACTGACAGCTGTATAAATTAATTAACAAGGAATGTTCTTATTCTTTTAAGAAGATCATAATGCATGTTTATCATGATTTCAGGAGTCAGAGGTAGAGCAACAGAAAAATCACCTTTATGCTTTCATTAAAAAAAATATCAGAGGTCTGATTAAAATCAAAAACAGCCTTTTGCCTGAGATTGGGAATATATATATTTTTCCAATTACTCAATGTGCAAAAATTTACATTCATATTACCAAGGCGCCATTTCATTATTCCAAGTTTGATTTAAAAAGCAACCCAACCCTCAAAATGTTGGGCATTTTGTGTTTATGGTGCATTTTATCTCAGTAAATGTTGATTATTATGTGTTTGTGTTACCAGATCCTTCCTCTGTGGTGGGGAATTGAATCCTGCTTGTAATGCAGTGATTAAAGCAAAAACAAGCGGGGGTGGGGGAAATCAGTTGGTTGTTCAAGTAGTAAGAGGTCGGTCACTAGTGAATTACAGGTTCTTTCAGTTCCTTCTGTAATAAGCAAATATTCTGCAGACTCAGCTCTGAGCTGCCCCAGATCATACTGTCCTGAGACACTCTGAACCTACTATAGCAAGAGCTTGGTGCCAGTCAAGGAACAGAAGAATCTTCTTTTTGCACGTTGAAAACAAATGCAACCGATCAATAGGCTCTTAGAACTTATTTGTTGCCCCAGTGGTACTTTCTAGAAGCAGTCAGTTTTCCTAATGAGGGTCACAGCATTTACAGGAAGCAACAAACTAAGGTCAGCTAGCCAGCTGTTCAGGCACTTGACACTTACAGTGCAGTTAAGGGGTATGATTGTGAGTGTATCTAACCTTTTGGTAAAGACAAATGCTTTGTCTAGTTGGCTGCAGCTTTTACATTTTGGGGAGGGAAAACTTGGGCCAAAGGGCAGAGCTGTGCTGTTAGTATGGGAGATGTGTGTTAAATCTGCCGCAAAAACCTGTGCCTCACAACTTCCAAAAAGCTGGGATCATTATGCCCCAGGGGATGGAGGAAATAATCTCTACCACACTGTTCTAAGGCAGGCATAACCAGTAGGGTCCCAACTCTCCAGGATTCTCCTGGAGTATCCAGGATTAAAGATTTATCTTTAAAGATTATGTCACGTGATGAAACTTCCAGGAATACATCTAACCAAAATTGGCAACCCTACCAGACAGGCCTCTTGGTTCAAGCAAACATGATGGGAAGGAATTGGAACCCACATCCAAAGAAAACAACACTGATTTGGTAATTTACTGAATTAGGCTTAAAACAATAAAGAATTGGTTAATGTCTGTGAAACATTTTGAATTCAGATATTATGATAGTCCTTTACTCCTTCTTTTAAATACTACCATTGCATTAAGAACTCCCACCATTGTTTTCTACTTCTGTTGCTGCCTTCTTTCCTCATTGTCTCTAAGATTTCTGTAGCACCTCTTCTCCCGTCCTGAGCTTAATTTTTTTCAGATGATCGCCCATCAATGACAATTTCAGGAACACTAATTACAAACACAGGACACTGGTGCAGGTACACATTCAAAGCTTTGAGACAAAACCTCATTTCTTTCCTTTGTGAAAACATGCACACACATTTTCAACCTAATTCCTTAACAATTCAATATAAAAACTTTTGTAAACCCTTGATACCATAGTTGTGGCTGAGAAAGCATTTTGAGTTTTTAGACCAGGTACTTATAATATTCTGGAAATATACTCTTTTGCCTTAACATTTATTTGATATTATTATTTTTACAGCCTCAAAGTCCTTTCCCCTTTTTTTTTTTTAAAAAGGAATACCGAGTTCAGTTTATCTCACTATTTTCATGTTAGCTGAGCACTGAAATAAAGGGTTTTCCCGATAGTTGGATTAGAAATATTTCAAATGCTGTTTTGCATTTTAATATCTCAGAAAATGGCTTTGATTTATAACTTCATCATTCATATATACACAGTCGCTTAGTGAGGAACGTATACTCACCTAAGTTGATTTAGAACATGAGCCAAGTTTTCAAAAGTAAGGCGATTTTGGTTGCTAACCCAGAAATAGCTCAGCACTCACCCTCTGAAAATTAGACCTTTTAAAGATGTCTCCATCTGAGACCCAGCAAAATCACAAATTAATTTAGAAACTCTGGGACTGAGAATTAATTTAAAATAGCATAACTGGAAGGCGATAGCTCAAGTCATTGGCCGTGCATCATCTAAGGCAGGGGTGGCCCATGAGCCATTTTAAGTTGGCCCCCGAGCTCCCGCTGGGGAGCGGGATCTGGAGCTTGCCCCGTTCCAGCACTCCAGCCGAGGCACTGGGTCGGGGGCCGCACCACGTGGCTCCTGGAAGCTGTGGCATGGCCCAGCTCCGGCTTCTACGTGTGCCAATGGCCCCCTCTGGTGCTCCAATGGGAGCTGCAGGGGCAGTGCTTGTGGATAGGGTAGCATGCAGAGATGCCTGGCCACGCCTCCGCATAGGAGCTGGAGAAGGGACGTGCCACTGCTTCCAGGAGACGTTGAGGTAAGCACCGCTTGGAGCCTGCACCCCTGAGCCTCTCCCTGCCCCAGCCCTGATCCCTCTTCCGCTCTTCAGACCTCTTGGGTCCAGCCCAGAGCACCCTCCTACACTCCAAACTCCTCATCCCTAGCCCTACCGCAGAGCCCACATGCCCAACTACAGCCCTCACCCCCTCCTGTACCCTAACCCCACTTTTGTGAGCATTCATGGCCCACCATACAATTTCTATTCCCCGATGTGGCTCTCAGGCCAAAAAGTTTGTCCACCCCTCTAAGATGATCATATTCCACTGCCTGGTGCCAACAGGGCAGAAGTTATTTGCACAAGCCCTGTGAAATAAAGCCATGATTTTTGGGTCCTGCATTATACCTACAATCCTTCCTGTGTCCTCTCTCTTCCATTGTGCTTCTGAATATGCAGTCATTGTACTATGTTAACCACATTGCAGATACAGTGAAGGTTGAGACAAAGTTAAGAACATATACAATAATGCCATTAATGCACTTTACTACACATACATAAGGACACTGGGTGACCTAGGCTTAAGTTCAAGGACGATTGCAAGAGGAACTTAACTTTCAACATTGAAACTGCAAGCCAGGAACATGCAGATAGTAACACAGGAGGGCTGTGCTATATCAGGGAGTCAAAGAGGCTGAAGAGAGGTGGCTGAGAGAGAAAAGCTCAGCAGGTCTCAAGGGCTTATGCCTGCACCTTATGCCTGCATTACTTGAGGCAAGGATTGTCACTTAAGAATAGGACTTTTTAGCCACTTATGATGCTGCAGTACGACACACACAGCAACTGAACTGCTTTGGTGCTCACACCATCATCTTTTGACATGGATGGTTGCCACACACATATGCACAATACTCAAAGTCCTATGGATGTGGGAACCATAACTTTGAATTTTCAGATGTTGGCGTTTTTGCCTTTTGAGACTAAATGATGCATCAATATAGACTGCTTTTACATTTAAAAGCAGTCGCTCTTCTGATTCTGGAAATGTAAATTCTACATGCTTTAAGATGGGATTTTTTTAAAAAAAAAAGAATGCAAAAATCAGAATATTTTGCGATTCCGAGGATTCAGGTGTTTTTTTTGTTTTTTTTTTTTAAACAGTAATTATAGCTGGAAAGTTCATCTTATCACCTACCTCTGCTCAATGAAAATTTTGGTCATTACAGGAAGCAAGAGCTTAACATACAAAACTACTCTTGTACTAGCTGTAAAATCCCTTTTTAAAATATATTGGTTTAAGTCTCATTTATTAACTTGAACCATGATAGCACTTGTGAAAATTACTTCAGGGGAATGTAGTTCAAGTCTCTTCACCTCTGGATACTGAAATTCATTACCTGGCAGTAGAAATAAAGACTGGAAGCGTCTCACAGCCATGAATGCCATGTGCTGTGATACCAGCAGACTTTGCAAGCTAAGCATGATGTCGAAGGAAGACTGGCAAAGAACACCTAGGAGCTACAGAAAGCGGTGGTGTTGAATCTATTGCTGGCACCTTTCCCTCTGAGTCAGTACTGCACCAATGTTCCATCATGTTGTTAGGGAAATACTGGAAATGCTGTTTTTCTGATGAGATGTAAAACTGAGCACTTGACTAATTGTGAGCCATTTAAAGATCTCCTGATAAGAGTAAGGACATTATAATCAAATTCCAGCACAGGTAATTACATCCTGCCTACCCAAGTTCCCACTGCAATTTCCACTCAACATTGTATCCTCCTTAACATCTGTCCTAAAGTCGTGCATAGTGTTCCTGTGCTCTTTTTAAAGATCTGCTGTAGATCAGAAGGGATCCTTATATGTATCTCTCAACTACCTACTTCAAAGGGTGCTGTCAAAATTTAATTAACATACCCGGAGATTCTCACACGAAAGATGCCTCCAGGAGTGCAAAAGACTATTTATTGCATAGCATTACAGTTCTGCATAGCACTTGATAGAGTCCCCGACAAAATCCAGATGACAAACGAAAGGAGGGGTCTTACCAAATATGCACTGAAGAATTTCTAATGTCCTTTTCTGTAATGATGTCTTGAGGATATCTCCTGTTTCCCCTATTGCATCAAGTTTAAACTTCATCATCCTTGCCTTCATAGCCCTGCAAAATCCCAAACTTGCCTACATTTCTGACCTCATCCCTTATTGTGTCACATGTCACCCTCTTTGCTATGACAATGATGCCTCAGTGCCTGGCTTTTCCCATAAATATCTCAGTAGCTTCTACTCTGGCACCTTATTCCTTCCCAATTCTCACCCACCAAGCAATAAACTACTTAATTCAAATCTTAGGTCAGACTCACTTCTTCCATAACTCTCATGAGAAATAAGACATGGATAATTATTTTAAAAAATGAATGCATCATCAAGTCTAGACTGAGAAACTGCAGGATCTTGGTGCCGTTTGCTTCCTTCCTCATCCTCTCGTTCCCTATTGTCTGCTATTACCACTGCTCATTGCATCACATGTAAAAATTCCTTGACGCACGTCTCCACACTGTGCTGTAAAATGTCTGCCTCATTTTTGGGCATCATAACAATAATTAATAATTAGGTATTAATAATCAAACAACAACATGAATCTTCTTTCCTTAAATACCACAATTTTTTGGCTTATAATGAGTAAGTACAGTAATTCCCAGAAAGGCTGCCACTGGAAGGTAGAATTTTCAATAAATTACATCACTCTGTCAACTAATCAGTATATTACTTACTACTCTGAATTATTATTTTTCCTGGAAATAGCGTTTTGGAACACTGAAAAAATGGTGGCCACCACAGGGGGTAGGCAGCGGTAGCCAACAACCCATGTACCAACGGGTTTATGTTTGCCAGAGCATCATCATTTTATTTCTCTGGCTTTCGCCTTCTACAAAGTTGGCCAAGCAATCCCAGTTTATTACAGACAGCCATATGATGGAGGAATGCTTCAGAACAGATTTAAAAAAAGCAAACTCTTGTCTGAAAATTGTATAAAGGAAAACCTGGAGGAGCTGAAATAATAAATTTTAATTTAAGCTTCTTAAAATACCATCCTACTTAAATACAATTTGGGTAAAGGCTTTAAAACTTGCATACCTCCTCTGACTGGTTTTCTAATCTAGAATGTCTGCTATCTAGCTTAATCTTATCTAGCTCTTAAGGTGATAATGCTGAACAACCCTGGCTCTGGAATACACAGGCCAAATTACAAGCAGGGAATGTTGTTCTGTCCACAGTGTCTGGGAAGGTGTAACAAAAGAGAAACATTCTTGTAAACCAGACTACTGCTGAAGGTAAATGGTAACATTCTATGGAACTGAGCCCTAAATGATTCATTCATTCTATCAAATGTTCTGCAGCTAATTGGAGTTGAAAAAAACAAAAACAAAGAAAACAGTTCTATGTTTTTTGTCCTGTATTAATTGGGGTGGTCCCTACCAATAACTTCTCAGAATCTGTGAAAACTCATCCTCTCTCCAACTAAGGCTGTTATTTACTTGTGTTGCTCCAAAATTCTTTCGTCATGATAAAGTGGATCAACTCAATCTAAATGTTTTGATCTATTACATATGTGGAAAATGAGACTCTGGCACAAGAAACGCAGCTGCTTTCTAAGCGCTGTGTCTAAATGACCTCTACTGCACAGCACGGGGGCAAGTGAATCAGCCTCTTCCAATGGAAATTACTTTACCTTTGAGTCTCCATGTAATATGGGAAAGGAAACTCAAAGCCTACTTTAAATGACAGAATTAAGCTAGATGTTACTTGCAAATTGATTAATTTCCTTAACAGACAGATTGATCTAATGAATTTTCTCTTCTGTACTGTAAGTATTCTGCAAATGTTCTGACACAAGACAGCTACAATAATTTAAATAAATCTGGAATCCATTTTAAGGGACATGATCAAATTTGACCTAAAATTAAGAATAAAAGTGAAAACAATATAAAAAAAACTGGAAAAAAATGTGTTTGGGTGAAATTTAAAATAAAATAAAATATTTCTAGTTGAACAAACATGCTCCAGCAAGATTTGCAATCCAAATATTGTAGCACTGTGTTGGTACTTAAGAACCTGAGAGTGAATTTTACTAAAAACATAGGTGAAACGGACTTGTCCACTTGTCCATTGTCATTGCCCAAACATAGACAAATGTCAAACAAATAGCAAAGACAGCGAAAATAAATTAGATATTTTTAATCAGTCAGTTTTAATTAACTAAGGTCAGTCTGTGGAAGTTTTAATACTCTAATGTGTTAGCAGACATGTAAAATGTCTTTACATGTGGTACTAATAAAATGTATTTCTAAAGGGCCTCTAGAGTGTTCCTGTGTATCAATCTGCATGTGCATGTAAAAATCAGTGCATCCAACTATCAATGTGCACATACAAATAGCTGTGCACCCAAATTCTCCAAGCAAGCATTTCAGGGGCCCCTTTTAAGATTTGACCCAGGATGGCAGGAGATCGAAGCTAATTCAAATTCAGTTTAAGAATAGCTAAACTTCATTGTTTCTGTGCCAATGCTAAGCAAGTTCCCTAATCTTTTTCCTGTTTCAACTTTACTATCTGAGTTTCATTTAAAAAAAAAAATAAATTCCCAGGCTAATTCCATTCAGCTGCACCATCCAATCCCACTTCTCACACCTTATTCAGTCACACAACAATTTAAACCTCACAGCTGAATCTGGAACTCCACATGCAATATGATTGGTTGCATTATCTCCTGTGAACTCACGAGAACATGTGTGGAGCCATATGAAATAAAACTCCTGGCATCCATACCATAAGTGATTGGCCACCCCTCATTAGAATTCAGGTTGCCAACTAGATTTCAGTAAGGCATTTGATACTGTGCCACATGGGGAATTATTAGTTAAATTGGAGAAGATGGGGATCAATATGAACATCAAAAGGTGGATAAGGAATTGGTTAAAGGGGAGACTGCAACGGGTCCTACTGAAAGGCGAACTGTCAGGTTGGAGGGAGGTTACCAGTGGAGTTCCTCAGGGATCGGTTTTGGGACCAATCTTATTTAATCTTTTTATTACTGACCTTGGCACAAAAAGTGGGAGTGTGCTAATAAAGTTTGCAGATGATACAAAGCTGGGAGGTATTGCCAATTCGGAGAAGGATCGGGATATTATACAGGAGGATCTGGATGACCTTGTAAACTGGAGTAATAGTAATAGGATGAAATTTAATAGTGAGAAGTGTAAGGTTATGCATTTAGGGATTAATAACAAGAATTTTAGTTATAAATTGGGGACGCATCAATTCGAAGTAACGGAAGAGGAGAAGGACCTTGGAGTATTGGTTGATCATAGGATGACTATGAGCTGCCAATGTGATATGGCTGTGAAAAAAGCTAATGCGGTTTTGGGATGCATCAGGAGAGGCATTTCCAGTAGGGATAAGGAGGTTTTAGTACCGTTATACAAGGCACTGGTGAGACCTCACCTAGAATACTGTGTGCAGTTCTGGTCTCCCATGTTTAAAAAGGATGAATTCAAACTGGAGCAGGTACAGAGAAGGGCTACTAGGATGATCCGAGGAATGGAAAACTTGTCTTATGAAAGGAGACTAAAGGAGCTTGGCTTGTTTAGCCTAACTAAAAGAAGGTTGAGGGGAGATATGATTGCTCTCTATAAATATATCAGAGGGATAAATACAGGAGAGGGAGAGGAATTATTTCAGCTCAGCACCAATGTGGACACAAGAACAAATGGGTATAAACTGGCCACCAGGAAGTTTAGACTTGAAATCAGACAAAGGTTTTTAACCATCAGAGGAGTGAAGTTTTGGAATAGCCTTCCAAGGGAAGCAGTGGGGGCAAAAGATCTATCTGGCTTTAAGATTCTACTCGATAAGTTTATGGAGGAGATGGTATGATGGGATAATGGGATTTTGGTAAGTAATTGATCTTTAAATATTCAGGGTAAATAGGCCAAATCCCCTGAGATGGGATATTAGATGGATGGGATCTGAGTTACTATAGAAAATTCTTTCCTGGGTATCTGGCTGGTGAATCTTGCCCATATGCTCAGGGTTTAGCTGATTGCCATATTTGGGGTCGGGAAGGAATTTTCCTCCAGGGCAGATTGGAGAGGCCCTGGAGGTTTTTCGCCTTCCTCTGTAGCATGGGGCATGGTTGACTTGAGGGAGGCTTCTCTGCTCCTTGAAGTCTTTGAACCATGATTTAAGGACTTCAATAGCTCAGACATGGGTGAGGTTTTTCATAGGAGTGGGTGGGTGAGATTCTGTGGCCTGCGCTGTGCAGGAGGTCGGACTAGATGATCAGAATGGTCCCTTCTGACCTTAGTATCTATGAATCTATGAATCTATGAATCTGAGCTCAGAATTTTCACATCCTATGTTATTTACAGGAAACTTTTAAATAGTAAAAAAAAACTTGATGTGGTCAGTAAAACTATTATAAAAGAACAGCTATTTAAGTTCAGGGGTGCAACACAGAGCACAAAGTTGTCCATGACTGCAATAAATCAGCACACTGAAAAGAGTTTAATGAAGCCACTTAATAGAAGGTAGGAAAAGGAAGTGTAAGGTCAGCTCTTATACCAAGAAGAAAATTGATTATATCAACCCCGATGGTGATAAATATAGTAATATCAACTGTCTTGCAGCTTAGCTGCATGGAACAGAACTCATTTTACTTGCCTGCAAGATTACATCTGGGTTTAAACCCAAAGGTGCCAAATTGAATTGGCATGAAGAATAATGTTGGGCTTTGTATTTTTTTTTAAAAAAACTATGCTATTATACTGAATAAGACAAAACTTGCGTTTAAAGGAAGGCTTTATTTGTCTCACACATGATCTTAAGAAACCAAACAAGGCTTTTCTCTCCCCCCAAGTCAGTATAATAATGGTAGTTTTGTTTAAGCTGCTTGTTTGTACAAAAGCCTGAAGATATATAGACCTCAGTATAATCCTATAGCTGAGAGTAAGGCCTAAATGAAAACAAATCTTACTAGCAGATCTTCTATTTTAAAGATAGCTCTATTCAAGTAGGCTATGCTGATTATACTACAAGATAACTTGGCACACCACTTAAGGTTGATCACTTTAGCAAACATGAGTTCTGTGTTGTAATTTTCTAGTCTTTCATTTTGCAGGATAGCAAAGATCCCCACAACTACAGTACCTCATTAGAGAGTTACATAACTTCAGGCCAACAGATTCTTCAGAGAGCAAGACACACACACACACACACACACACACACAGAACCAGAAGCCAATTTAAAAGGTTTGCATTAGATTCTGATATGATATTTGATTTTATTGTTCCTGAATGATGAAGAGCAGTTTCCATTTTCTCTCTCTCTCACACACAGACTAAATATAACACACATTGATGGCATCCTGATTTTCTCCATGCCAAAGAGGAGCTACACAAAATAAATGAAAATGATGTGCAAAGCATCCGATGAAGTGAGCTGTAGCTCACGAAAGCTTATGCTCTAATAAATTTGTTAGTCTCTAAGGTGCCACCGGTACTCCTTTTCTTTTTGCGAATACAGACTAACACGGCTGCTACTCTGAAACCAAAAAATGACCATGACTGTCCTTCTCTGAAATAATTTACTATTATTCTGAAATGGAAACAATTCATATTTATCCAGGCAAAAAAGATTGAATTAGAAACTTGGAGAGAGAATTAACCCTTAAAAAGGAATGATGTCAGAGCATTTTCTTCAGCAAATAAAATTCTGCACTGGCAGGAATACTGATACCCAGTCATCTTCCACACTGTAGATTGACAAAGCCCTCCATTTTATTTTGATCAGTTGAGGAAATGTAAAAACCCAAAGGACAGTACAGCTGTGAAACAATCAGTCAGTCACACTTGACCCTGGGCTTACTCACCATTTTGGGTTATGTGCGCTCACTTTGGGACAGGCAAATTATGCTATTGTGTACACTGTGCTTGCCCTTGAGTATGGGGGAATCATTGCTCTGTCTGGTGTGAACAATGCTGCCTCTGTTAAGTGTTTCATTTTGCCTTTACAGATGCAACCTTGAGATCTCAGCCGTCCATGTTATCAACGGCAGAGAGGCTGCAAAGAATCAGAAAGAGGCCACGTAGAAGCAAAGAGGACATGCTGCATGAAGTCATGCAGCATTCAACTAATGAAAATAAAAAAGTGCAGGAGTGGTGGGAGAGTGAAAGGAGGATCCACCAGCAGAATGTGGATCGCCGGTACCAAAGCACAGAGTGGCTGATAAGCATCATTGAGAGCCAAGCAGACTCGATCCAGGCGCTCATGCAGGTGGAGCACATCCGTGCCTGCCCACCCTGCAGCCCTTGTCCCAAAACTCTTTCCCTTGTGCCACCATGTCACCTTCAAACCACTTCCTCCAACATCCGGGTTCTTACCACCACCCGCTGCCTCCAACACCTGTAGCTTTGTCACCCAGCCCTGAAAACTACAACCCTTACCCACTGCACTAAACCCCCATCACCATGCAATATAGCCATCCTAAGCGCAGCACACATTGCACAGCACTCCAGACAGGACATACAAAAATCTGTGATTGTACCATTCCCCACCCCACCCCACTCCCTTGCCTTTTGTGTTTCCCAAGCAATCGTGTTGTGTTTCTTTTCAATAAATTGATTTTTTGGCTTTGAAAACATTCTTTATTATTGCATAATGTAAAAGAAACCTTAGCCCAGGAAAGCAACAGGCACTGCAAGGATCATACGTAGCAAACACAGATTCCTTCTGCACTTCACTCCTGTGCAGGGCACCACACCAGACATTACTGTTGGCTTTTAGCCTCAAAGTGCTCCCTCAAGGCATCCCTAATCCTTGCAGCCCCGCACTGGGCCCCTCTAATAGCCCTGCTCTCTGGCTGTTCAAATTCAGCCTTCACGTGTTGAACCTCCGAGTTCCATGTCTGAGTGAACCCTTCCCTTTAGCCCTTCCCTTCACAAATTTTATGGAGGGTACAGCACGTGGATATAACCGCGTGGATGCTGTTATTGGCCAGGTCCAGCTCCCCATACAGAGAGCACCAGCGACCCTTGAAACGACCAAAAGCACACTACCCAGTCATTCTGCACTGGCTCAGCCTATTGTTGAACTGCTCCTTGCTGATGTCAAGGCTCCCTGTGTAGGATTTCATGAGTCATGGCATCAAAGGGTAAGCGGGGTCACCATGGGCATTTTAACTTCTCTTACGGTGATCTTCTGGTCTGGGGAAAAAGTCCCGGCTTGCAGCTTCCTGAACAGGCCAGTGTTATGAAAGATGTGTGCGTCATGCACCTTTGCGGGCCAGCCTGAGTTAATGTCAATGAAATGCCCACGGTGATCCACAAGCACCTGGAGAACCATAGAGAAACAGATCTTCCGATTAACATACTCGGAGGCTAGGTGGGCTGGTGCCAGAATTGGAATATGCGTCTCATCTATCGCCCCTCTGCAGTTAGGGAAAACCATTTGTGCTAAGCCAGGGAGCTTGTTGGGGCAGAAGTTATTTTTAATTGGGAGCAACTATTTTTGTTTTAAACCAATCTGCACATGCTTTCATTTGCTGTGGTGTGATGGAGAAATGGAGGGTGTTACACTTTTGATCAGAGCAACACAAGTGACTGATTATCATATATAGTTTCTTTTTACAGGTTCTTATTCATACTCATCATTTGTCTGTTTTTTGAAAAATGGATTTTCAGGACACCATGGCTAAGTTGGCTCTCTGATGCTGCTGAAGTCAGTACAGTGGGGAAGTAAGAAATGGATTTTATTAAGTTTATTAGCAGCTACAAACATGATACTTCAATGCTGGAAAGAAAGTAATCCATCTACACAATTTTAGAGGAATGAACATTTGGCTTCAACTACAGCTCATATGTAATATATAAAACTGGTTTCTCTATTAGAAGTCCTCTGGGGTCAGTTTTTACACAACCTTGATCAAACCAAGAATTAAAGTTTCAGCTGGCTTCCATTCCCGTACAGCAATATAATGTACATGCTTGTACTAGTGGTGTTATTGCTGCTACTCCTCTTCAGTATTTCCTCCAGCTTATCTTTTTTTCCTCCCTTCCCTTCTTTCTTTGAATTCAAAATTTCAGTGATTTTTAAAAACAGATAATGTACTATTAATGAAATACAGAAAAGTCAATCATATACATATGAGAGAATGAACCACTTAAAAAACAAGCATCCACACAAAACTATATATGGAATTGCGATATAGAAGAAAACATTAGCAATGGACTACAATTGTAAGGGAAAAATAGACTTCTAGGACAGATCATTCCACAAAAAAACCCTCTGAAGCTAAAAACAGTGAGATCCAACTTAAACAATACAATACCATAAAGAACCCAGGAAGCCATAGAGGGGAGGCCACATTAGGGAAAGCTGATCTTGTGAAAAATCAGGAAATCGGAAAAATTCTACATCTGCCACAAATTTCCAATGTGGCTGTGAGCCAGTCACTTTACACCTCTGTGCCCCTGTTTCTCCATCTGTAAAATGAGGATAACACACTCAAAGTGACACAGTGAGGCTTAATTTATAACTACAATGCTTTGAGAACCTGGGATGCAAGGTACTATCTAAATGCGAAGTATTGTTCTTGTACACCACATGCAGTAACCTTAGATAGTGGTGACATGTCCTGCCTTCCATGTTACTAGGCAAAAAGGGACTTGATTCATTTCTCACATGCACAGGGTGTCCATACTGCACCCCTGAACCAGTGGAAGCAGCTGAAGGCAAGATAGTGGTGTTGCAGTTGCTCTTGCCTTCCGACAGAGGTCGAGAGCTTTGAAATTTGTCCAAAGGCCCTGCTTGGAGAGGATGCTCAGGTGACTCCCAAATACCTTGCAATACCCTAACCCCAACCCGTCCCCAAGCAACTTAGAGCAATACCACATGGGTAGGGGCTCCAGTACTATGGGGATTAGAGGCAGCTCAAATCAATCAGCCTCATTAATATTATTTCAGGTTGTCATTGTTTCCTATGGAAACCACAGTTTCTGATTAGTGTAGGTGAGCGTGTGTAGTAGTTCCCCCCAAATCACAACATGATGGCTGAGAAACGCAGGCCGTACACAGATTGACAAAATGATGGCTCTGATATGCTAGTTCACTTTATCCCTAGGGTGTGGAAGCATCGGTAAATACTGATCTGGAAGCTAACCAAAGGAACAAATGAACAACACTAGAAATGACAAATAACGGAGACCACATCTGGATATTAACTGAGACAAAGCAAAGAAGATAGCAAAATTGGAAACTGTAGACTGATACTGCTTGTGCATGTTACACCAACTGATTATGTGGAAGGAATAATGAAATCCTATTTATCACTAGCTCTAGTACAAGAGGGAGATAAGTCAACTAATCAAGTATGCTGTCACCAGCTGGATACACTTTTGTGCTGTTCAGAAAATCAAACAGGTAGTTCTTGCTCCTTATCAGTAAAAGCAACCATATTTTAATATATGCTGCTTCACCCCACCCTGTTTGGGAAATGATTGATAAGTAAAATGATGATGCTTTAATGAGCCTAATTACACATTCCTTATTGTTGCCAACCAGCAACTCTAACATCCAGCCGTTTACTTAGTAACTTGCCCCTTTCCCCCGCCTCTTTAAGCTGACCAGCCTAATTATTCTTGTTGGTAAACCCCAATTTCACTTTTCTTTTTTTTAAATCCAGAATTACTGTAAATGGGTATCTTTGAAAGGAGGGTGGCAGGCAGCTTTTGGTACAGTGCTTACCAAGAAGCCCTTCATCAAAGGAGCCTTTGTGAGCATGCTCTGGAACGAAGCCAATCAGATCATCTTGCTGTCTGTCTCTGAAGAAAATTCGCCCCTGGTATGCAAGCCAAGCCAAGCTCTGTAGACAGGGTGACTGCACTCCTAGTCCAACCTGTCTTAGCTGAGTGAAAAAATGCTGAAGGGAAAATTACCTGTTTGGCTCCAGACTGAATTAACTTTTTAAAATACAAGTATGTTTATTATTTTCCTTTAAAAGTGCCTGCCTATCTAATATATTCATTAATGTTATCTGGTCACTACACTTGAAATATTATAAAAAAATGTGCAAATGTAATAAGGCTACAGTGCTTAGAGGCAAAGCAAGATGTATTTTCTAATTATATGACAGAAAACAACATTGTTATTAACAAATGATAGTACAACATAATCTTCTTATGTCGAGCTAGTCCACGAAGGGATGGTTTGTCCATCATATCCAGCTTATTGGTATAAGGGGGAGGCACTGATGTCAGCTCTACAATTCATAGGGCCACAAAAAATTCTTAACTCCAAACCAACTGTTACCACCCTTGATCCTGCTTTCAGAAATTTTTAATTGCACATTGAACAGTCTCTCCTCCCACACTGCTTTGTTTTAAGAGCCTGCTCTTGTTTCACATTGGGCCCCTTTCCTGCGAGGATGGTCAAGATTCTCCACTGAATGTAACCCTGGGATGGAAATCCACCTGCTTCTCCCCTCACTTCATCTTTGTCATCCTTCAACCATTTCCTGAGTCTCTTAAGGTGGGATTCACCTTTGACAGTTAAAACTGTAGGGAGAGAGATGAGAGTTTCTGTCTGTGATCAGCACTCTTTGGTCCTTCTCTTGGGCCAGCTGTAATCTTTTCTGCCTGTCCCCTGCAACTATCTCAAATTCCTTCCCACTGCTGCCACTCCCCTTTACTGCTTCCTCCTGCTCCTTGCATACTCTTGACTCTTTTGTTTCTCCTTTTAGAAACACCTTGTAAGTGCCAGACAGGAATTTCCTGACACTATGTCCTGCAAAAAGCAAGCGATAATGGCAGAAACAATAGAGAATTATGTCAGAAGAGTGCCCTAACAATACAACAGAATTTAAATAAGCAGGCAGCTTTGGTCTTTGGAATTTGTCCACTATAAATATCTCTTCTTCCTCTATTCGCATGTCTACTTTAAGTCATGTGCACTGTACTTTTAAATGAACAACAATAAAGGCGGATCATATGTCTACTTACATGTACAGTAAACATTCCCCAGAGCCATGCACACCACATTTCTCACTGCATTTTACTACTTTCCTGCTTCTGGCAGTACATAATCTAGAAGTTTTAAATCCAGGGATGAGTGAAATAAAAACTAAATGAAAAAACAACAAAAATGTCACTGAGATCCCTGCATAGACCCTTTTCCCTCCTGAAATATTACACCTACTCCAAATACAATGCAGGAAAATACAACTTTTAATTTCTAATATTGTAGGCTATGTCCAAAAAAGAGCTTAGAAACTGTCCTGCTTATTCCTTTATAAAAACATAAATGGTTCAATGATCTCTAATTTCCTTTCATATCACCAGCTGAACGAGCAGTCTGCCATGCTGCCTCTCAAAGCTGGACATAACCTACTGGGAGATGGCATTGCCTAGGGCGAAGGCCTCCAAGCTGTGGTCCATGGAGTACTAGTTGATGGTTCACAGAGCACTTACTGCTGGTCTGTGAAGAGCTGAGTGCTCTCATGGTGCTGGCTTTTTCCTCTCATTTCCAGCTGCTAAATTCCATTAAAAGTTACTACTTTCCTAATAGTAACTTTTCCACATAAGCAAATGGAAGGGGAGGTGTAGGCCAAGCAAGCTCTTCATTAAAATGTGCTCCACGGTACGAACAAAATTGAGGACCCCTGTTTATAGAGAATAGAACCTGGAACTGGGTTTTCGTTATGATTCTGACAGTGACTCCCTTTGTGCCTGTGAGCAAGTCACTGTCGTCACTCTATGCCCCAGTTTCACCATCAGTAAAATGGGTATTACCAACCAAATTAAGTTGCTGTAAGGCTTAATGAATGTTTGCAAAGCATATTGGGAACCTTCAATAGAAGATCCCACAAGGGTGCTGGCGGTTATTACTGTTATTACTGAAACAGACATTTGGATAGGAAAAAATACAACTTTTCTTCTAGCTTGTCCTTGTTCTTTTACCCTCCCTCTCACCAATTTAGGAGGTAACGATCCAAAACACTTTTCTTTTTTGCTTCACATGCCACAAATTCATTGTTACGTGCTGCGATCAGGTTGCCCTGTCCCTGACAGGATTACACCAACCTCTTCTTACAGCACGCTTCCAAACACTAAAGCATTAGTGTCTTTCTGGCTGTCCAAAAAAAGAGCAATCATTTTTGGCTGGTTTTTCTTCCTGTAGTCTAGAATGTAAATATCACTTTGGAAAAAGCATAATTTAATAAATTTCTTAGCCTTGAATTAGGACAGTCAGTGCCATACGACTCTGAATTCTGACTTGCTTGAGTTTGGAGGGCCCTTTTTGGAGCCAATCGTTCAGGCACATCTCATGACTAGGAAAAATAAAATCTCTCTTACATGCATTAATTTGTCAGAGAAATCAGTTCTCTAGAAATTGTCTCTTGTGCCAAGAGCTTACAGCATATATGTAAAAGGAGCCACGGACTAAGCAAACTACAGGTTGTAGATTATAGAACGAAAAATAATCCAAAAAGTTTTATATTAAAATACACAAAGAAAGAAACTTGGCGTCTCCCCAAAGGGAGAGATCTTTACCACCATAGTTTTCTATATCTCAGATGCAGTTTTCTAAAGCACATGCCACTTGTGGAGAACAATATAATAAGACACTGTTTTCCTGATAATGGTGCTTCTTGATTTTGCATTGCGTGGGATTTGCCATGCAGTCTGCCCTTGCAACCACGCAGGGCCAGCTGAGTTTTATGTGTCCCCGTGGGCACTCACTTAGTTTCTACCCCAGGGTGTTCAAGAGGGGGTAGGTCCAAACTTAACCACACAAGGGAATGGAAAACGTCCTCCACCATGCCTTTGAAAGGCCATTTGAACATGGGGTAGGTGATCTTAGGCTGCACGCGAGTCTGTCAACTGAGGGTGTGTGGGGATCCCAAATGATGAACTAACAGCTGATCTTAACTACCCCAATAAATATTTGTAATTTTACTTTGAAGCCTGGCACGAGATAACTTGAAGGCCTTAAATGTTTTACAGCCACTGGGGCAAGCACTCCTATTCCAGGCTGTGTCACTGATATACCAGATTCTCCTGGTTCAGGGCCATAAATCCCCAGGACCTGAAGGAGAGGAGGCAGAAATTCTGGGCATGTCCTAAGCCCATGACACATGCAGGACCAAACGCACACGTGTTCCTTGAAGCATAATTCTTGTGTGTCCTACGCTGGACATCCTGAGTAACAGCTATTATAGACCCTGAAAAGGAAGTGCACACGTGTAAACACAAAAGAGGACTATGTGCCCAAGAAGTGAGTGGGAGAAAGCTTGTTAGGGCACATTTCACTTTTCACCTACAAAGTACATTGGGAACATTAAGCAACTAATTGCCACAACTCTTTGTGAGGCAGGAAAGTCATCATCCCTATATTGTAGATAGGGAGACAGAGACAGAGAGACGTTAAGTGATTTGGCTAATGCTACAGGGAGTCAGCACCAAAAATGGGGTTAGAATGCAGAATTCCTGGCTCCCACTAGTGTGGTTGCACCACTGAATTATTCCTCTGCTTTTAGGCCTTGATCCAAAGCCCACAGCAATCAATTGGAGCCTTTCCACTGACTCCATTGAATTTTGGATCAGGCCCGTAATCACTTTAGCATGGGTCAGAATTAAAACCAGCTTTCCAAGATATGCCAAGGTATTTTCTGGGAGCTATTTTCCATCATATTTAATAATGCAACCAACAGAGATTATTTTTGCCAGTGTGGTGCAATTCTGTCAGAGATCTTTTCAGAGTGAGAAGAGGTTGATTGTTGAAATCAAGACAAAAAAAAAGGTGAGAAATGTAACATGGTTACCAGTAGTTGCCTTGGCTGGAGTTTAGGAGGTTGAAGAGTTATGGAAATCAGACACACTGTGTTGACACACCACTTTTGGACACAAAGCCATGCTTTGTGTGTTTACAGCGAGATCTTTTCCAAGACCCTATTCAGGAAAGTAACTGTAGCCATAGTTTGCTACAGCTCTACAGAAAGAAGAAAATGGTGTCACACACAACAGGCAACCACTCTCTGTGACCGTCATAGCCACTGATCCTACCGGAAAAAAAGCCTTATCTGTATGTCCCTAGTTATTTCTCACCTTTATTGCCTTAGGCCTCATCTACACTGGGGCGGGTGGGGGAGGGGGAAATCAATCTAAGTTATGCAATTTCAGCTATGTGAGTAATGTAGCTGAAGTCGATGTACTTAGATATACTTACTGTGGTGTCTTCACTGTGGTAAGTCGACAGCTGACACTGCCCCGTCGACACTGCCTGTACCTCTCGCCCTGGTGGAGTAACCAAGTCGACGAGAGAGCTCTTGGCGGTCAATTTATCGCATCTAGACTAGACGAGATAAATTGACCCCCGCTGGCTCGATCGTTGCCCATCAATCCAGCGGGTAATGTAGACAAGCCCTTAGACTTCTCCAGTAGGGCCTTTTGCCTTTTTAGTCTATCCAAAATGCTGCTGAACAGAACACAAGCTACCTAACTCCTTGCTCACTGCTCTAACCACAAGACCATGCTGACTCTTTATATATGACATTATATACTGGCAAATATCCAGTTTTTTTTTTTTTTTAAACGTATGCATTTTACTTCTTGGTGCACCATACAGCCATCACCCCTTGCTCTCAAGTGCCTAACACACACCAGGCACTGGCACACAAACACACTGGGAAGGAAAGAAAACAATCAGAATTCATCCTAACCATGCATACTTAGGAAAGAAGTATGTATGTATTCCCTCCACTCCCTGCTACCCACTGAGTGTAAGGCAGTTGTGTTGAACAATGTGTCTGAGATGATTAAGCACTTAATTTGGATGACCTGCATAACTCATCCATGTGGCCAATAAAACCCTTACATGACACTTTACCATTCTTCCCTGAAACTAATCTTTTAATTCTTGGGTATGGATGGCCAGGTTAGAAAAGTTATTTATCCATAAGAGAAATAGCTTGCTGAAAACAAAAGGAATTCCATGAGCCAGCACTTTTCCTCCACAACTGAGAAAATAAAGAAGGGTTTCTTCATGGTGTAATGTAGCTGAAAACAAATGGGCATAGCTAATTTTGGCCTGACAAGCGCATTTAGGATTCTCTACATTTCCCATGCAGGTCAGGCTTATCAGCTCACACTTGTTAGTGCAAAAATCTCCTTTCCTATCTCTGTTTCTGCCACTTCCCTTATCCTATCACTCTCCTGCAGTAAGTATGCTTGCTGGGCACTTCACTAGCCATTTAGCAAACACACTCATTCTGTTTTAGATAGAAAATCACATGTACACACAAATGACAGTAGACTTCACTGTAGTGCTTATCACAGAAAAAGGACAAGCCATTCTACTGTACATACTGTACTGCATGCTGCATCCCATGAAGATCTCTTCATCTGCCTCCCTTCTGGGAGCAACAGGCAGCATTTAAATTGCATACTTTAAAAAAAATGTTTTGTTCATACAAAGAGCAGAGGAAAAAATTACTCATAATGATTTATTTCTGCAAAGGGTAGTGTTTGTAATTAAAACATAAGAACGTCAATAATGGGTCAGACTAGGGTTGCCAGGTGTCCAGGGTTTTGGACTGGAATGCCTGGTTGAAAAGGGACCCTGGCAGCTCTGGTCAGCTCCACTGATCGGGCTGCTAAAAGTCCGGTCAGAATTACAGTGGGGCTAAGGCAGATTCCCTGCCTGCCCTGGCTCCGCGCGGCTCCCAGAAGCGGCCAGGATGTTTGGCTCCTAGGCGCAAGGGTGGCCACAGGGGATCCTCACGCTGCCCCTGCTCCGAGTGCCAGTTCTGGAGTGGCCAATGGGAGCTGCGGGGGAGGTGCCTCCAGGCACAGGCAGCAGGAGTCGGATATGCCGGCCGCTTCTGAGTGCTGCAAGGAGCCTGCCTTAGCTTTGCTGCGCCTTGGACCAGGAGCCACCACCTGGCCAGAGCCCGCACCCTGAAACTCCTCATGAACCCTAGCCCCGCTCCTGCCCCAGGTTGGAACTGCCTTCTGCACCCTAACTCCCTCCTGGAGCCCTCACCCCAACCCTGTGCTCCAGCCCTGAGCCCCCTCCTGCACCCCAAACCCCTCATCCCCAGTTCCATCCCAGAGCCTGCACCCCTAGCTGGAGCCCTCACCCCTCTCACACTCCCATCCCCGGCCCCAGAGATCCTTCCTGCATCCTGAACCCCTCATTCGTGGCCCCACCCTGCAGCCCCAGCCAGAGCCCTCAACCTCATCCTCACCCACACCCCTGCCCCAGCCTGGTCAAAGTGAGTGAGGGTGGGGAAAGAGCGAGTGACGGAGTGAGGGGAGCATGGAGTGAGCAGGGGGCAGGGCTTCAGAGAAGGGGCGGAACCTCAGGGCAGGGGTGAAGCAAGGATGTTAGATTAGAAAGTTGGCAACCCTAGGTCAGACCACTGGTCTAGCTCAATATCATGTCTTCTGACAGTGGCTGGTGCCAGATGCTTCACAGGGCAATTACTGAGTGATCCATCCCCTGTCATGCAGTCCCAGCTTCTGGCAGTCAGAGGTTTAGGTATACCCAGGGCGTGCATCTCTGACCATCCTGGCTAATAGCCCTTGATGGACCTATCCTCCATGAATTTACCTAATTCTTTTCTAATTCTAATTTCTAATTCACAACATCCTCTGACAGGTCTCCCACGTTGACTGTGCATTGTGTGAAGAAGTACTTCCTTATGTTTGTTTTAAAACTGTTGCCTATTAATTTCATTGGGTGACCCCTGGTTCTTGTGTTATATGAAGGGGAAAATAATACTTCCTTATTCACTTTCTCTATACCACTCATGATTTTATTTTATTTCATGTCCCCTCTCAGTCATCTCATTTCTAAGATGAACAGTCCCAGTCTTTTTAATCTCTTCTCAAATGGAAGTTGTTCCATATCCCTAATCCCTAATAGTTTTGTTGCCATTCTCTGTATCTTTGCCAATGCTAATATATCTATTTTGAGATAAGGCGACCAGAACTGCATGCTGTATTCAAGGTGTGGGCGTACAATGGAGGCATTATATTTTCTGTTTTATTATCTATCAGTTTCCTAATGGTTCCAAACAGTGTTAGCTTTTTTGACTGCTGCTGCACATTGAGTGCATGTTTTCAGAGTACGATCCATGATGACCCCAAGATCTCTTTCGAGTCATAAAAGGTAATTTTCACCCCATCATTTCATACGTAGAGTTGGGATTACGTTTTCCAATGTGCATTACTTTGCATTTATCAACATTCAAGTTAATTTTGTTGCCCGGTCACCCAGTTTTGTTGAGATCCCAACATAACTCTGCAGTCGGCAAGAAATCTACCCCATCTATTCTAGGATCAACCAGGGATCGAACGTTTTGAGTTCAAAGTTCTGGCTCATTAAGCTGCCTCACCAGTGGATGGAGTGCACTCACTTGTTCATCAAACACTTTCCTTTCCAAAGCAAGTGAAAGGAAATAATGGAAACAAATCCTGATCACTGCCTTTGCCGGGAAAGAGGATGCTCTGAAAACCCTCATCGTTGGGACATTTCTGGGAAATTTGACTTACAGGAGGGACTGGATTGAGTTTTACAATGCCTGTGCATGGACTTTTTTGTTCACACTAGATCAGGCAGAAAGTGGTAAAGGGACTGTTCTGGTGATGGGCTATATTTGGCCCTGACCCAGCCACTGAAATACCTGCTGGAAGTGTCACACATATAGGGAGGTGATATAAAGAGTAAGAAGCTGCAGGAGAAGCTGCCCTGTTAGGAGGAAGACATTTCTTCAGACTTCAGCCAGCCTGTGAGGCAAGGGGAAACCAAGTCTTGTTTCACAGATGGTTGGACCACTTGGGGGGTTGGAAAGACTGTCCAAATCTCCGTGAGGAAGGGGGAAACATTGGATTAAACCACGTTACAGATTTTGTTTCTCTAAGTCATTCTACAGTGTTTTTCCACTGGATGAGTGGGAAGGGCTGACCATAGCTCCCTAAGGAAAGAGAAGGCCTAGAGATGGCCTAGGTTGCTTTCTGGAACTGACTTCTGCCCAGAACTGATCCAGAGCAACGAGCCTTGGTTTAGTTCTTGGATGAAGGAATATTTCTCTCTTTCCACCCTCTCCCCCATCCTCAACCTTGAGGTATATTAATTTTCTTAGCTCCTGCTGCAGCCCATTTGGCCTCTATTATTATTATTTACTTGCCTTTTTCAGATTTTCTTTTGGGTGAGTTTATATCACCTCATTGTATAGTGCTGCTGGCATTTAAAACACTTTTCTGTCATCCTCCCCTCACAAATTTGTTACCAACAAGCATTTCATCTCAATAGGGAACAAATACCCAAACTAA
The DNA here is from genome assembly GCF_009764565.3 of Dermochelys coriacea. Classification (NCBI taxonomy): domain Eukaryota; kingdom Metazoa; phylum Chordata; order Testudines; family Dermochelyidae; genus Dermochelys; species Dermochelys coriacea. The sequence continues at coordinate 115,927,847 of NC_050074.1, forward strand.
GGTGAGAGAAAAGCTCTTGCTCATTTTGCATGTATAGCAAAGGACCACGCCGATTGAGATGAATGTAAAACCTCTCTCTCTTTTTCCAGGTCTAAAGGAATGCCAATGATTACATTCTGCTGTAGACTTTGAAACGTGATAAAGGAAAGGTATGTAGCAGGCACAAATCATGATACCTGGGGCCATCACAAGTTGTTTATATATTTACACAAATACTCTATGAATACTTTATGTGGAGTAGTTCTAATTTATTTCATACACTCAACTTCAGGGGAAAAGTACAATCAGTTGAATAGGGAATGACAAGGGTTACACCACTATAATAATTAGGATTTGTGTCTATACAACGAGGGAAAAAATGTTAGCTTTTTTCTTAAGCCTATTAAATGTGTGAAATTTATCTAAAAGTTAGGATTCAGGTTCAGAATATTTTACACTTCTTGATCCCCTAGCAAATCAGACATTTTGAACAGATGACTACTGTTGGAACTCCAACCCCACATAAGGCTATTTGGAGTTTATTTAACGTCACATTTAAAGCAGGACTTGTTTCAGATGAATAGGCAAATCATTTAGAAGTGTGCGTTTACAAGGTCAGAAGTCACAGCAACTGTGCACATTGTCAACTTATTCAGAGAAAATTGTGTAATCAACTTAAAATAGCAGTTACCCTTTACCTTGACGGTCAAACTCAAAGTTCCTGTATGTCACCACACTTGGCTATTAATAACTCAGGAGGAAATTTAACATTTTTCTTTAAATTAAATAGTGCAAAGTGGGGCTAAGGCTGAATTCAGATGTGCTCACTCACCTCCCTTAAAGGCATATGGGATGGTTTGATTCTAAGTAGTCTCTCTCTCATTTAATTCTTATCCCCATTCTCCCAAAAATCCTCACTGACTTTGAGTGAAGGTTGCTAGATGGTATCACCCCCCAATACCAGCTGTAAATGCAAGGAAATAAGCAGCTAGGGTCATTCAACACCCTGTCTTCACTCCACTCATTTACGTCTTGCATTTGGTTGGATGCAGCACAAAACGTCTGCCACTGATGCTCAGCCCTTTTGCTTCATCTATATCAGGGTCTCTGTGAACCGTGGCAACTTGTGACCATGAAGCTAGTGAAGAGTGGGATTAAGGACTATCTTGAGGACAGAGGACAAAGAGTCCAATCAAAGCATGAGACAACGATAATGTAGGAGAGGGAGAGAGAACAAACTTATCCTGGAAACACAGATTCCATCAAACTAAAATCAGACTGTTAAAACTGGCCCTTCTGTTCAATGCTCTAGCTCGTTAAATGGAAACTAATTAAATTCTGGAAATAATGAAAATATACCTTCCTCCTGCCAATAACCCATAACAGCTTTAATATTTAGCACAACATGTGTCAGTTAATTGATAACAGTTCATTTTATCCTAATATATTGCTTGCACTGAATAGTGCCTTATTCTGCATGGACTCCCATTGAAGTCAACAAGATTACTACTTTTGGAGTAAGGCAATAACCAGCAGGAGAAGTGGTATCAGAATCTGGCCCTTAGGGAGACATTGCTTAAGTTGCATCCATTTACTCTCTAAAAGTGCATCCTGTGGGGATAAAAGTTTTGTTTGCTTGGAATTAATTATGGAAAGTCTTCGTCTCTAGTGTGACCAGCTACTCTCCATTTGCTACCTCCATGCTTTTCACTTTCCCACTTTTTAAAGGGTTTGGAAATGGCAACAAAAGAGAGAATCCTTCTTTGTGGTTATTCCCACAGTTAGCTACATGCACATCTGGATAGAGTTTCAATAGTCCACTGTTACTCAAACAATCTGCAATCACACAGACTGTGTAGTCAACTAGCAGCCCAGAGCGTATAGCTTTTCATTATTATGTAGCATACAGTACACACCATATACAAATAAAAACTCAAAACCTGCAGCAGCAACAATGAAACCTTCTATTCGGCTTTATTCACTAAACAGCCCTGTAAGAAGCCTTTATCGAAAGATGCAACACTTCTACTACTTATTTTGATTGTAGATGGGAAGGAGATTTCAGAAAATGATGCTGCATTTGTTCAGCATTCTTTAAAGCCACGTAGTGCAGTATTTATAGTATTTAAAAATAAAGACTATAAAAACCCAGAGCTGAGTCCTTAGTTATGCGGGTAAACAGTGCCACATAACTTGTAACAGTAGCTGATTTTACAAGATATGTAACAATATGTACCAGCATAGCCCAAAGGCAGGATCAAGCCCTTAAACGTTTATATTGAGATTTGTGCTTAAAGATCTATTTCAGTCTGGATTCAATAACTCTTATTCTCCATTCCCCTGATGTTTTAACCCCCAATTCCCTGCTAACCCATGACCCATGTTAACTTTTTATTATAATACTCTGGATGCAGAATCACTTTTTTAGCTTAATATTTATGGACTTGATCCTGTAACCTTTACTCAGAAGAGTAGCCTCAACAGTATATGAATGGAGCTACTCCCATAAGAGTTGCTTGTTTGGACTGTCTTGAAACAGGAATTGTAGAATTGGAAGGCTGTCTTACTTTTACTGTTGTTTCTGTAAAGTATCCTTTATTGAAGTGTGTCTGTTTATGTGACACACTGTGGGTAACTTCCCTGTACAGGGCTAAACTTTGGATCTCACATTGGGCAGCATTTACTCACATAAGTAGCCTCACTGGTGAAAGTAAGGGCACCACAATCTATCCCATAGACTTTAGTTAGCACTCATGAAACTTCCCAGGGTATATGGGCACCAACGTGCAAAAGGGGTCAGGCAAAGTATGTGCCAGTTCTTTCCTTTTTCAAACAGTAACTAATGCATTCTTAAAGGAACATTAGAATGTGTCCATCTAAATTACATTTAGCAGCCCATGGGCCACTTGAACTTCCACAGATCACCCTTAAGTAATTAGTGACCTTTGCAATGGCACAGTTAATCTGTTTTTCCAGTATCTGCAGACACAGAGGTTTCTCTTTAGCATCAAGAATGAACGCGTCTTCCTGCCCACCCACGCCCCTGCCTTCTGCCCCCAAAAAAGTTATTTTGGACAAAGCAAAGATTTTACATGACCCCTTCCACATTTTGGTTCTATTTTTGCTCACTCTTCAGTCTCTCTTTAAGAGAGCAGAGAACAGATGGTCGAGTGCATTGCTGTAGTCCAATGGTATTTCCATTTATTTATTTCTGGGAAAAGATAAAGGGGAAGGAAAGGGTGGTTTGGATGCGGTAGATCTGATGGATCGGTCTTTGCAAGTGAACATCCAGGCTATTCTTGTCCTTTCTGCCACTAAAGGCTGGAACAAGCAGATGAAGATTGGGAGGCAACAGCTTTTTAAGAGTCATACATGGACCCACGCTGAAACAGCCAGTTTTGATCCATTTCTACCATGTATATCATAAATCCAAGAGGTCCCCCCTGTGCATTGCCCACTGGTATGTTCAAACGTGATATTATGGTAACTGCTTCACTGTATCATCCAGACAGTGGAAGTTACAAGGTTATATCTGCAAAAAGAAAAGGAGGACTTGTGGCATCTTAGAGACTAACACATTTATTTGAGCATAAGCTTTTGTGAGCTACAGCTCCGATGAAGTGAGCTGTAGCTCACGAAAGCTTATGCTCAAATAAATATGTTAGTCTCTAAGGTGCCACAAGTCCTCCTTTTCTTTTTGAGGATACAGACTAACATGGCTGCTACTCTGAAACCTGTCTAAGATTATATCTGAAATTCAACAGTGAAATTCTCCTTTGGCCAAGCACCTGTAAAGACTAGTGCATAGCAGTGGAACATGGACAGACTAGGTAGCTAACAAGATCCCAAAGGGAGAGATCGTGACCTAGTGGCTGGAGCACAGTATAGTGAAACAGAAGCTTTGTGTTCTCTTCTTGGCTCTGTCACTGGTTCCCTATTTGACTAAGAAAATAATGTAACTTTTCCTAGCCTAACAGTATGCATACACTGCAATAAAACACCAGTAGCTGGCTTGGATCAGCTGACTTAGGGCTATAAAATTGCAGTGTAGACATTTGGGCTGGGACTGGCGCTCAGTCTCAGGGGCTCTTCCCCCCTCACAGAGTCTCAGAGCCTGGCCTCCAGCCTGAGCTCTGCAGCCTAGGCTTCGTAAGCCCAAGTCAGCCGATCCAGGCCAGCCACAGGTGTTCTATCACATTGCAAACATACCCTTAGTGTCCGCACTTGTATAATGGAGCAATATCTTCTTCCACAAAAGGATATTGTGAGCCTTAAGTAACTTGTGTGTGTTGCCCTCTGAAGTCCTCTCAACATTCATGATCTGCTAGATAACTATGAAATTGGTTGTGAATCCTACAAAATGGTTTAGCTTGAGGATATTCATTTCCAGTAGGAGGAAAGAATTTTGATCTTCTAGCTGCCATAGTAACCTATGGAGTGACTGGTCATAGGCACAACACTAAAAAGCCTTCATACTGCTCTAACTTGTAGGAGGGATATGATAGAGTCACTAAGGGGGGCGGGGACGTGATAGAGATCTATAAAATCAGGAGTGGTGTGGAGAAAGTGAATAAGGAAGTGTTATTTACCCCTTCAAGTAACACAAGAACTAGGAGTCACCAATGAAATTAATGGGCAGCAGGTTTAAAACAAAAAAGGAAGTACTTCTTCCACACTTCAACCTGTGGAACTCATTGCCAGGGGATGTTGAGAAGGCCAAAAGCAGTAGTTCTCAAACTTTTGTACTGGTGACCCCTTTCACATAGCAAACCTTTGATTGTAACCCCCCACCCCATAAATTAAAAACACTTTTAAATACATTTAACACCATTATAAATGCTGGAGGCAAAGTGGAGTTTAGGGTGGAGGCTGACAGCTCGCGACTCCCCATGTAATAACCTTGCGACCCCCTGAGGGGTCCAAACCCCCAGTTTGAGAACCCCTGGCCAAAGTTCATAAAAGAATTAGATCAGTTCATGAAGGATATGTCCATCAGTGGCTGTTAGCTAAGATGGTCAGGGATGCAACCCAATGTTCTGGGTGCCCCTAAGCTTCTGACTGCCAGATGCTGGGACTGGATGACAGGGGACGGATCACTTGATAATTGTCCTGTTCTCATCACTGCCTTTGAAGCCTCTGGCACCGGCCTCTGTCAGAGACAGGATACTGGGCTAGATGGACCATTAGTCTGACCCTACATGGACATTCTTAGAATCATAGACTATCAGGGTTGGAAGGGACCTCAGGAGGTCATCTAGTCCAACCTCCTGCTCAAAGCAGGACCAATCCCCAATTTTTGCCCCAGATCCCTAAATGGCTCCCTCAAGGATTGAACTCACAATCTTGGGTTTAGCAGGCCAATGCTCAAACCACTGAGCTATCCCTCCCCTCATTCTTCTTATGAGGAAGAATAAGAGAAGACCTAATATAGAGACTGGACAGGTGCCCAGATGTCCCCAGAATCAGCGAGCTGTGAAGGTGACCAAAGGACACAGTTGTCCCTCCCCTCCATCCCCAAGCTGCATGGAATGATTCTTGGCTTCAGCTCATGACCAGGGACCTCCTTTAGGTGAACATCAAGGTATGTTAAGCCACAAAGTATTAAATACTCATACTGGTCAATATTTATCTCTTCTATTTTTTTCTCATGTATCTGTTTGGCCCTATCACCATGGTTTCTAATGATTCATCAATGAAACTTTTTGTTCACTAGAACATGACATCTGCACATGCACACACAGACACAGAGGTAGTTTTGGATACAGTCTGGATACTTCAGTACAGCAATTCACATGTGTGTTCTGACAGGTTACTAGTACTGCAGACCTATGGGGAGGTTAACAATAGGAACTTCAAAATGTATCACCTGACTTTTCAATCAACCACAAGCAAGGATTCTCTTTTTGCATGTAACAATACTTCTCTCTACCTTACAAAAGTACAGTTGAATTAATGTGAATAAAATTCTTTCAGATGCCCATTTGAAGAAAAACAATGGAAGTGCAAATTCTGGGGAAATCTGGAAACAAATGTTGATACTCCGGCCCGTAATTATTAATACGTGAAATGAAAAGATCACATGACTTAAGATAGAATTTTTCTTATGAAACCCAAACTGTGAATTAAATGCTTGTTATATTTTTGAGGTAAGTTACAATATTCTGTAAAGTCTAACTTTTGTATGGACTGTGTACAACACGCTAATTTTGAATACAACTAAAAAGTATATCAGCAAAGCATTCCTTTCAGCTTCTTGGAGACTAACATTTTGCCAATGTATAATTAGTTGCAGATTTTCAATTACTTTCTAGCTAACAAAACAGTTTCATTTGTATTGTTTACTTGCCACTTAACTCAAATTGTACCCAAATTGGTTGTTTTAAAATGTGACATGAATTTTCAGGGCCAAAGCAAATTCCATATATTTTGGTGTAGCACAGCATCTGTATTTTAGTCTTCAGTGATAAAAGTGGACAGGATTTGGCCAAAACTCAATCAACTCAATCATATAATCTCTAAATGCCTCCTGTGGAATTTGTCAAAAGAAGATTTTTTGGCAACCACATATAAAACTCCAGTGATGTATAATGAAGAACATAATCTCAGAAAATAAGCAAAGTTTGTTTTGTGTACTAATTGAAACTGGTAAACCACTGTAGGCAAGTTTAAATTCAACAGAAGATCAAAGAAATTAACAACCAAAATATCAGTCACTGCTGCTGTACTTACATATGTCCATTTCATTTAGTTTAATTCCTTATCGCTTTGTCCTGTTTGAAGAAATTACTCAATTCAAGGTGCAAAAATTTAGGGGGTAGTCTGACTAACATGATAAATGTGATTTGGAGTTATCAAGTACCAGGCAGACCTTAGCTAACTTTGAATTTGCCTGACATGAATGCATAGTTGATACTTTCTCAATGGATGAACATACTTTTGGGGGAAGTTTTACTCTTCCTTTTAGTCTTTGTTTAAATATGTGGCATGACAGCAGTGGAAAGGTCTAGATGGCATAGGATGATAATGCTGAACTGCAGTATATATATAGTCTGTAGTGAATATTATCTAATGATATTCTATGCACAATAGCAATTTAATTATTTTTGTATAATTTATCTTTATATATTGTGACAAAGTTCCTCCTCTACCTTGGTGGGTCTTGCGCTTATTTGCGGATTTGCTCACCTCGGCGATTCACAGCAGCCCTCAGTTTGGCCATTTTCGTGAACCCACAGTCCAGGTCAACTCCTCCTGTGTCTGATCAGGAGTTGGGAGGTTTGGGAGGAACCCAAGCCTGCCCTCTACTCCAGGTTCCAGCCCAGGGCCCTGTGGAATGCAGCTGTCTAGAGTGACTCCTGGAACAGCTGTGCAACAGCTACAACTCCCTGGGCTACTTCCCCATGGCCTCCTCCCAACACCTTCTTTATCCTCACCATAGGACGTTCCTTCTGGCGTCTCATAATGCTTGTACTCCTCAGTCCTCCAGCAATCCGCCTTCTCACTCTCAGCTCCTACTGCCTCTTGCTCCCAGCTCCTCACACACACACCACAAACTGAAGTGAGCTCCTTTTTAAACCCAGGTGCCCTGATTAGCATACCTTAATTGATTTTAGCAGCTTCTTGATTGGCTGCAGGTGTTCTAATCAGCCTGTCTGCCTTAATTGTTTCCAGAAAGTTCCTGATTGTTCTGGAACCTTCCTTGTTACCTTATTCAGGGAAAAGGGACCTACTTATCCTGGGGCTAATATATTTGCCTTCTATCACTCTCCTGTAGCCATCTGGCCCTACCCTGTCACAAGATAAAAATAAATGAAGTCTAGCTACTAGTCCTACTACTTACTCCAAACACCCCATTATTGCCCCCTTCCTGGAGTAAGAACTGTCCATGTAATCTTACTTTAAACTTTGTCTTTAAATCAGTTTTAAAATCATGACAAGCCTTAACACCCCCATTATTAGCAAGATTCCTTGCCTCCTTTAAAGGACTTTATCCAAAACCTTTTGAAAGTTTAAATAAATTATACCCACTGGCTCTCCTTTAGCCATTATTTGTTAACTATTTCAAAGAATTCTGACAGGTTACAGAAATCCACACTGGTTTGTCCCATCTTATTATCCTCATATAGGTGCTTTATAACGCAATCTTTAATCATCTTCTCAACTATTTTTCTTTATCCTGCGGGTGCCTCCCTGTCCATAATTCCAGGGGTCACCCTATCACCTATTAAAAAAGATGGAAACAGTATTGACCATTGGTACAAAATGTTTTTTTTTAAATAGTAATTAAAAAATAGAGACATTTATTAATATCTCAGCTACGGACCATGATGATCCACACATTTGTGACCTCAAAGCTTGATTATTGCAACTCATTATACCTAGGAAAGAGGCTGCCAAAAACTGGAAAAGCTTCAGTTGCTACAGTTCTTAGCACATGGTGATGAGCTCACAACAATTTCTATTACTAATAACTGTACCAGTGCTAGCTGCCGTTTGAAAAGTCCGAGTCAAGTTCTCTGTCCTGACGTTCAAAACTCTCTAAGGGATTGACCCACGCTACTCGATGGACCATCTCTCGTCACCACAATCTCCCAGAGGAGCTACATTCCATTGGATCAATCAGCCACAAGGGTGAGATTTGTCAGCTCATGAGACAGAGCTTTCTCACCAGCTGGGCCAAGAATGGAATTCAATTCTGAAGATTTTAGAATGATGACAAAACCTTGCCACCTTTAGAACAAAGAGGAAAATAATAATTAGTAATAACTAATATAATGCTATGCAACTGCTAAGGGTTGAGGAGGGGAGAGGAACATTCTTATTTTAACTTTAAAACTTGTAAGGCATTCAGATACCAGGCAGTCACCTCAAGGAAATATTTCCTCTGTTTTTTACACACAAAAACACACTCTCTCTCTCTGTTTATTTAGGAAGTATTATTAACAAGCTTACAAATCCTTGCTGTGTAAATATCAGAAACAATAAACGAATACAATTCCTCTATTAGAAGGCTATAAAGTAAAATACTAAAGCGTTCTTGCTGAAAAGGAAGAGAGTGCCCATTACAGACACCATCACCCCTCATGGAGAATGACCTTTGTGAGGTGTTTTGCTGCCACAATCTACAATAACTTCACTACAGTAGAAGTTTCCAAAGGTAGCCTCAAGCGGAGCATGGAACATAGAAAGCTAATTGTTCTAGAAATATTGCAAACTTAATAAGTAGGCCACCGGGATCATATTTTTGCCATCAACATGTTGCATCATTTATCAGAAAGTTTTGTAATTTTACATAATTAAGTCTCAAAATAATGTAAATTTTAAGCACAGTTACTGCATAGTCTTCAAGTTGATGCTATTTTAATTACATTGAAAAATATATTTGGGAAGGGGCCCTGTGCTTTATTATAGTTACTTCTGTCAAATAACTTTTAATTGTGTGACAAGGTGCCTGAGCAAGGCATTGTTTTTTTGCCATTTTTAAACAGCTTATGCCACTCGAAAAGGATTACTCCCTTTGTAAATTGCTGTTTCAACTGACGGGTACCAATTAATTAAGCCATTTACATAATACTGTCTTGGATCATCTACCTACAAAGATAAAGGCTGAAATCTAGCTTTTAAATGAACAAATAAAGTTTTAAGAATAAATATATGTTGGTAATTATCTGTAATAATACGAATTAGGAAATGTAGCTGATAAAATGAATGTGCCAGCAATTAAAAGTAAATTCTCATCTACCAAAATTAATAGGGAAGTTTATCCAAAAATTTATTGCTTTAATTTATCTTTCATTTACTGTCACCTTATGTGCCATCGTCTCATTTGATGTCTCACATTGTCATCTGATGTGATGGAAGGCATAAAGTGTCTAGATTTCAAAGGACATGCTTATTTTGGGTTGGATTTACTTTTCCAGTTTGGAAATAAATCCTAGATCTGACACATACATAGTCATTATATACCCAGCATGGAACTAACTGTAACATTATTTACCAGGAAAAACCTGGAGTTCTTTAATGTACACATTCAAAACTAAATTGTATATTTAACTACCTATATGTAATTGATTGGAGTTTGCAGTTACACAGGCTATAACAAGTAAAATAAAATGATTAAGTCTTTAGTTTCAACAGATTCAGCAGGAAAAACACAGCTTATAGCAAATTTCGGTGTCTCTAGCATTTCGCTACAGTCTCTGTTCCTTGGCAGATGAATTGGTGCAAGCTCCTTATTATGGTGGAGCAGCACATTTACGCACTACTGTAGTTACAGATCCAACCCTATACAAAATGTGTGTGACGTTCAACCTCCAGCACAGAAGGTGGCTTCTCAGCATTCACTTATGAGATACTACAGCTGATTAATGGCCTGACCCTACCAACTACGCAGGCAAAACTTCCACTGCAGTGAATGGAAGCTTTTTGCGTGTGTGTGCATGCCCCTGCATAGTGACTATAGCACACAACTCTGCTTTATAGACTACATGTCTTTTTCTTCTTAACCACACTAAATATAGTGCTATATCACCAGCTAAGAGAAGGGAACAATTTTCCTTCAATATATCCCAACCAACAGTTCTCACCGTACATAGACAAATCTGTAATTTTAAAATTTAATCTACAGAGATAAATATTAAACAATTTTATCTGAGCCATGTGGTGGTGGTGGTGGGGAGAGGAGTTCAGCATCTACAAAAGTAACGGGGTTATGTATTAAACACATTATGCTTATATTTGTAAAACCAGATCACTAAGCGCTGCTCCTGAAAACACTTAACTTTGAGTAGTTGACTCTATGGGACTAGTCATACGCTTGAAGTTGTGCACATGTGCAAGTATTTGTAGGATCAGGGCCTAAATCAACTTCTATTGAGATTTTACTTTGAATTGCTACACCAGACAGTTAAGCGGCATTTAATCTAGACAACTTGCATTCTGCATTTGGAAGCAAAATTGAGAGTGAAATCTCTTCAGGCCAAGGACTGTGCCTTTTTCGGAGTTTGTTCAGAGCCCACCACTTGGTGGCTGCTACCAGAAACATAAAATGTTTGGAAAATATTAACTTAATACTCTGTTCTCGGGCTGCTCCTCAGCTAAGGTACTGCTTATTACATTTTTATAAAAAATACTGAACTGCATTTTATCCAGGTGTTTTTTTTTCTAAATCAAATCTGTATTTTGCTTTAACTCTACTGTGAATCTGTTGTTATATACATTTCTAATGCACAACTGAGTTCCTGTCATTTGACTTGAACTGTCTTGTTGCACTGTGGTGAGGTATCTCACAGGGGCTTTCCAGCTGGAGCAGTGAGCTTCAGAACCTGGTCACCTAGACCTCTCACAGACATATGGGATCTGTCCTCAGGAGGAAATACTTAGAGGCAGCTGCAAATAATGACAACAAGCCTGGGATAGGCTGAATGGAATGTGAAGGGGGGGTTGGGGGAAAGAAGAAGGTGGTGCAGGCTGTGATAATTAGGGAGGAGAGCTGGTGTTATAATAGACTGAGAAGAGATGAGCTGCCAACATCAACAGGTCACATGTCAAAACAGCTCAATGCATTAGTCAGTTAACAGGAAGTGATAATACAGACCCGCTGGCTTTGTGTCAACTCTCATACTAAATCACTTTCAGGAGGTTTCAGGTACCTGTTTTAGTGACTCCCTCAGCTCCAGTCTAAATATATTGCAAGGTAAATGTGACAATCAAAACAGGGTCTCTCTTGCCCTATTTTTAAATGTATATTTCAAGAAAACATCACAATAAGGATATAGCAACACACGCTGCGGATCTACCATCATAAGCAAAATTTGCGGGAAATAGCGTATGACACACACACAGTCACAAATATACACATACATATGTGCGCACACACACACAGACACGTATATGTGCATGAAAGATATAATGTAGTTCATTATACACAGTATTAAACAGAAAATGCCCCTTTAAAATTTTTAAATCTGCTCCCTGCCCACTAGAATAAAATTGCTGGTTAATTATAAAATGAAAAATCTGCACAATCTGAAACAACAAGACATTATAAAGCCTCTGAGCAAAAAAGGTTTTCTTTTCCAAGTAGTGTTTCAGGGAGTCCTTTTGCATTTTAAAACGTTTAAGTATTGCTCCTTCTTTAAGCATATGAGAGGACAAGAGGCTGTCCTATTTTGTAGGTTTATCAGTCTACTTTGCTCGAGAAGACAAGAAGTCCTATCAGTCCCAAGCCATCATGTAGCCTCTCTCTGCCTGCATACTGAAAGTACAGCATTTACGTTAGGTGGTGTAATACTTATGTTCATGAGTTAGGTATGTTGGTATCACTTTGAAATAAACGAGCAAAGAAAAGACACAAACGGGCTGTGTGCGGTCATCTCGAATGATAACAGGAAGTGTATAACTGTTTATTGTTACATACAATGCATCTATTGTTACAGCCAGCTATCTATTTTGCACCTCTTATGGTACTGGTGCTCAAAAAATTTAAAGCAACCCACAAACTTGGTCCACAGGAACATATTCTGCTCCCCTCTCGAATACAGCTGGTGTAGAAGAGAGTGTGTGTAAATTCATCTGCATACCTTGATTTCTTTTCTTGTTTTTTCTTCTGATGTAACACCAGGGTTTTGAAGCAGTATGCCTGATGTTATTCTGTAAAGGGAGTAAGGTCCAGCGTCAGTCCAATATCTTGTGCAATGGAGTTCCAAAGGCAGATGTCAGCCATAGAGAGAGCCTTGTGTCCTTGACCCAGTGGGAACCTCAACTGTGGGGACTGACCGCAGCTGTTCCTCAGAGTCACACACAGAGAAATGAGGTCCCTGATACCATCTGGGCTTCGAAGATCGAAACCAGGACCTTGAAACGTAGCCATGTAGAGTACTGGTGTACCATGTTCCCTTCAGAGGCAAACTGTTGAATCATCTGAAGTTTCTCGAGGCTCAATTACTACAAGAACTTCTCCTCCCTTGTATATTATTTCAGAGCTTTTAATGACAGCACCTTCTCTGCAGCTTTTTGCCACATGAACAGCTCTCTCATAGCCCATCAGCTTTCAGTCTCGCTGTGAATTTCAGCAGAAAACCTTTCCTCCCTCGCTTATGCCTCTTGATTGCTCTCTTCCTTTGCTTAAAAACAAAAAATCTCTAACTGTACTTAATACTGCATTTTGCTACGGGTTACAGTTAATATTGTAGATGCTGTTCAGAATAAAACTACAGTTTGTGTTTGTAAAATTGTCAAAGGTGAAATTTCTTTTGCTACTAAATAACAGGAGGTGATTTCCAATGGATGCACTCCTCCCAGCAACTCGTCATAGGGCATATGTTCTCAACTGTGTCTTAAAAAGAGGCAGCTAAGCAGGTCCCTTCACATAACAGAGTCCAAAATGTTATAACTCATAAGACTTTAATTAATTTCTACCTCAAGATTTTTATTCTTCATATTGACATGAACAAAACAAAAGACACAATTTTCACAGTTGAGGTTTTAACCACATAACTCCCTTCACATGACCCTGCAACCAAAACCCAGCAGCTCTGCTGTGTATATTTAAGGCTCAGTTTTGAGACTGGGTGCATCTGTCTGGACCCCACCCGGCAGCCTGCCTCAGCATAGAATTTCAGATTTCAAGGAAGCATCCACTTACAGCCACTGAGTCAATATTAAGATGCATCTGCTGAGTTACATGAAAGAAAAACATTAGCTCCAAATGAAAAGTTGTGAGAAAACCCTCCTAATGCACTTCTACTATTTTCTATTTTCTGTGAAGTAAGAGCTCTTTATGTACACACTTTAGACTATGTCCCCATCACCTCCCCCAAGTGAATGTAATGCGGGTGAAAGCTTCCTGACTGTCAGACCTGAAAGTATCTCCTGTATGCACAGAACCCATCTATACGGGAGCTGCAAGCTCAGAAGCTGTCCCACGGATGATTCCTCCAGTCCATTTTCAAGAAACACCTCTATAAGTAAGAGTAGTTCAGTCTTCATACCTAGACTGCCCTACATGACCAGTGTCTCACCCTGTCTGCTAAGAACTAGACTGAGACCACCAACTCAACCTGCCAAACAGTCTTTGGATAGCAATGATTTCAAGCCGTGACCATTCCGAGTCTGATCTGAATTATTGACCTGGAGATGAAAGGTTATGTAACCTATTACCAATCTCTTGAGCTATCTGGTTACAAAAGGGGCTACAAAAGATACTGAGGATCTTAGAAACTACCTTGATGGATGTCCTAAAAATATCATAGATTAGGTAGCTCTAGATAGATATTAGCAGTGAGTTTATGAATTTTAGAACTTTCAGACAAAGGGATAGCTTCCTTTAGAAACTACATATGGAAGAAAGCATTAAGTTCTGTGCCTTCCTTTCTGAAAAGTTTTTACTTCAAGAACAGAACAATGAAACAATTAAAAGTTATGTAGATTCCTGTTTTTTCACCAGGCTACTAGACAGCTTTATTTCACTAATTCCTTTGGTGAGTGTAGTTTCACCTTCCTTAATATTTCAGATGTCAAAGATAAAATAACACCAATATCGCACAGAATGTGGTGGAAAAAGATACATTTATGGTCAAGACTAAGATAAACCATCTTTTGAGAACTTAAAAACGACCCTGTCTTTAAACAATTATTTCTTCTACTTTCACCTCACTTGCAAGCATTCTCCTTTCCACATGAAATTCTCAAATTTGAAACCCTGACATCCAACTGACTAGGACCGCAAGAGCTTTTCTTCTTCAAAATGTACAATCATTTCTCACAAGCTGACACTGTGTGATTTGTTATCATAGACATAAAGTACACAAAAGGCTTTAGAAATTCCCCATACAGGACCATCTGTTTAGTGCTACCCCATTTATTCCCCTCTTTTTCCACAAAATGCTTGAACCAGAAGTATATGAAACACTAATAACAAGTAGAATGTTCAACAAATGTTAGTGACTGCTTACAACTCATCACATCTTTTATTCTAAATTCTTCATGGAAGCAATTTGTGTATTTTCTCACTGGCCTGCAGAAATATTTTCTTTTTCAGTAATTTACATTTATTCAAATATGGTGAATACAGATAGTAACAAGTTCCTTTCCCCCCTTTTCTCTGGTTCTACTTAAGCCCCATGGTGGGACTGCACCTCTGTAAACCAATGCATTGAAGAGGGGAGATATATGCTGGCTTTGGAGAAGCTGATGCATGGGTGTTGGAGCCCTGACAGAGGTGCACGAAATCATTTTCTTAGGCTCAGATGCTGTGGTGACAAGCATGGTATGAATGTGTAGATGTATTATGTAGGATTCATAGGCTACATGACTTCACAGAGCCAATGGCTGAAGCCTGAACATAGGCGGTGCAGAGCAGTGGCAGCCACTGTTCCAGAAGATCTGCAGTGCGCGTGTGAAGTCCACTTCATTTCAGTGCCAACACTGAACAGGGTTATTCAGGCCCTTTGAAGAAGCAGTCTTGGTCATCCATTGTTTGTTTCTTCAAAGAATCACCACACACTTTAAAAATCTTAATCTTCACAACTGAAGCTAGTGTCATAACCATTTTAAAAATGGTAAATTGAGTCATAAGGCGTCCAAGGTCACATTCTGAGCTGGGGCAGACCCCAGGAGGGAAACTCAGATTCCTGACTCGATGTCTGGCTTAATGGCTAACAGCCCCATTTCAGGTCCCTAGAGACCCTCCGTTATGGTGCTCCTCCATTCTGGCCAGAAAGGGGTAGATACACAAAGCAACATCATGCTCTGGTGAGAGTTGTATCAGCTAAAACCTGGGAGTGAAGGGTTGCTGAGCGGTAAATGAGGTTCTCTCTCATTGTATGGTTGGAGAGCATTGTTACTTCCAGAGTGTTCCCAAGACCCAGTGAGTCAATGAATGGGGTAGGCCTTTTGTGACATCATAATATACTGAATAAAACATATTTTAGACTAACTCTCTCAAATGCATTTAATAATAATAAACAAACAACAACAAACATAAGAACATAAGAATGGTCATACTGGGTGAGACCATCCAGCCCAGTATCCTATCTACCGAAAGTGGCCAATGCCAGGTGCCCCAGAGGGTGTGAACCTAACAGGTAATGATCAAGCGATCTCTCTCTCCTGCCATCCATCTCCAACCTCTGATAAACAGAGGCTAGGAACACCATTCCTTTCCCATCCTTGCTAATAGCCATTAATGGACTTAACCTCCATGAATTTATCCAGTTCTCTTTTAAACCCTATTATAGTCCTAGCCTTCACAACCTCCTCAGGCAAGGAGTTCCACAGGTTGACTGTACGCTGTGTGAAGAACTTCCTTTTATTTGTTTTAAACCTGCTGCCCATTAATTTCATTTGGTGGCCCCTAGTTCTTATATTATGGGAACAAGTAAATAACTTTTCCTTATCATTTTCTCCACACCACTCATGATTTTATATACCTCTATCATATCCCCCCTTAGTCTCCTCTTTTCCAAGCTGAAAAGTCCTAGCCTCTTTAATCTCTCCTCATATGGAACCCGTTCCAAACCCCTAATAATTTTTGTTGCCCTTCTGTGAACCTTTTCTAATGGCAGTATATCTTTTTTGAGATGAGGGGACCACATCTGTACGCAGTACTCAAGATGTGGGCATACTATGGATTTATATAAGGGCAATAAAATATTCTCCGTCTTATTCTCTGTCCCTTTTTTAATGATTCCTAACATCCTGTTTTCTTTTTTGACTGCCACTGCACGCTGCGTGGATGTCTTCAGAGAACTATCCGTGATGACTCCAAGATCTTTTTCCTGATTAGCTGTAGCTAAATTAGCCCCCCCATCATATTGTATGTATAGTTGGGAATATTTTTTCCAATGTGCATTACTTTACATTTATCCACAAAAGATAGCCTTACTGAAGCAACACATCCTTTTGCAACAACATAGATGTTAAACTAGTGTAGAATAGGAACTGGATGATGTGTGGCTTGGGAAAGTTTAAGAAACTGAGTCTCCGTTTATATCATCTCAGGCTCATCCTTTCACATGTTATCATAAATTAAAGAGCTATAATGAACTCTGTCATGAATGGGGATTTGGTCTGAAGAAACAATACTACCATTTGATATGAGAATAATCTATTGGGACCTATAATACCAGCTTGTCAGCTATTTTAAATCAACTGACCACAACTAGCAAACAACTATTAACATGGTGACTGCATGGGGATACAAAAATACGCAGTGTCTGCATTGGTGAACCACAAAGTATTTCTAAAAGAAAAAGAAAAAAAGAAAGGTGCTCCCCCCTCCCAAATTGGTTGCTAAGACAATGAACTTATTCAGTATTTACAATGTTTTGTGCATTTTTATAGGAATATTCCACCAATTTACAAAATTATAGCTGGTGGTTGACAATATAATTTGTATGCTAAACAGATCAAAATGTTCACAATTGGGCTAATTGTTACATTAAAGCAGTGATTAGAGCACCCTGTAAATATAACATCGGAATCTTCTTTCACCTTTGAAAACAGATTATAAAATCTTCTTAAGTCTATGCTATAATAAAGCCACACTGGCAAAGATTGTTTACTGTGCACTTCTTCATTCAGCAGTGGCAACTCCAGCCCTTTCTGTTTCTCTCTTTATAAGCTGGCACAGACACATCTTTCCTTTTGTGTGGAAGGCAGAAACTGCAGAATTAAGGGAGGTGACCTGGGTACTAGCTCTACGAAGAGCAGTTGGAAGAGGCTCTGTGAACAGCGGTGCAGTTTGTGCTCTTTCTCAAAGAAACACAGGCCACCACACTGGTCTCCAGTGGCACAGAGAGCAGAAGTTCTGAGGTCAAGCTAAACCCCAGGTCTCCCACACACCACAGCAACATGTTGCTATTGCACTAATAGGTAAGTTCAAATTATTTTATTGCTGCCTTTGACTCAACAACAGATAACTGAAATAAGGAGATAATAATTTAACCCCTCAAATATGGCATGTTATAAGGTTTTTCATATTTTTCCAGGATATAATTCTCTGAGGACAGGCACGTTTTCTTAAAAAAGAATCCCATAGCACAGTGGTTCTCAAACTGGGGTCTACTCCAGGGGTCCGCGAGTCATGTCCGGGGCCATTGCCCTGCTGATCAACTCCGTCTCTGCCCTCCCAGTGCCTCCTACATGCTGCGGAGCAGCTATTCAGCAGCGTGCAGGAGGTGCTGGGAGGGAGGGGGAGGAGTGGGAATGGGGTGTGCTCAGGGTAGGGGTCGGAAAGAGGCAGGGAAGAGGAGGGATGGGATGGAGCAGGGACATGAAGAGGTGGGCTGGGGGTGGGATCTTGGGGGAAAGGGTGGAGTGGGGGCAGGGCCTGGGGCTGAGTGGGGGTTGAGCATCCCCAGGGGAAATTAGAAGCTGGCGTGGGGGTCCATGAAAAATTTTAAATCAAAATGGGGGTCCTTGGGTTGCTAAAGTTTGAGAACTGCTGCCATAGCACATAGCACTGGAAAAACACTTTAGGATTTATCATCTCCCTTTTCAGAACTGAATGAGGGAAACTGTGCAGTGTGGGGACATAAAGCAACACATTTTAATACAGCAAGACATTTTCAAAATATTCTGAGCAAACTGTAAATAATTAGTTCTAATTTAACAAAACAGTGGATACATTTTCACAATAATGTAACAACTAAGTTATTTTCAACGCAAGATAATAATACAAAAGAAAAGGTGCAGGATTATTTTTATAATTAGCAAAGTGTAATTTTACTCCAATTTTCTTATAATAAAATAAATGAGAGAAGTGTTTTCACTTTTTTGTTTTCACTTAGATCATTTAAAAAACAACTACCTCTGGGTAGTGCTGGCCTCGACAAGTTTAGCCTAAAGTTTGTAAGTCTCAGAAAGTTACCCAGTGACTGAAAACAGCTGATACAAATGGGGATGCTTATGCAGCTTTAGCTATAATGACAGCTCATGTTTCTGCTATAATAAATGCAAAATAAAAAGTTTGGAAAAGATTGAAGAATTTTTTTGACACCCTTATAAATGCTCAATGGGACACATGAGCTGTGAACCCAGAACGACGCTGACTCAATAGCTGTATATAGCTAAGAGAAGAGATGCATACGCTCTTTTGCATGGATGAAAGAGCATACTGCGACTCTCAACTGGAAGCCCAGGGACTTCCAATTTTCCTTCACACCTTGTGCTTAGACAAGCATTCTTCCTGCCAAAGGCTATGACTTCCTTTGGATCTCATCAACCTCCTTTCTCAACTGGCCAAACAAATTGGTCCTTAACAATGCAAGGGAAAGTGCCCTCTCCCCAGGTCCTGAGTTCAATCTCCAAAGCATGCCCAATCCCTGCCTATGCTGGCATGGGAGTGAAGGAGAACAAATTAGATATGAATTTGCAATGTGATACAGCACAAAAATTAGACATGACTTTGGGCTGCATACTCAGGGACTCGCATCGTGGTAGTGAAATGCCCTTGACATAATCTTGCCAGGGCCACACTAGGAATATTCGCAAAAAGAAAAGGAGTACTTGTGGCACCTTAGAGACTAACAAATTTATTAGAGCATAAGCTTTCGTGAGCTACAGCTCACTTCATCGGATGCATCCGATGAAGTGAGCTGTAGCTCACGAAAGCTTATGCTCTAATAAATTTGTTAGTCTCTAAGGTGCCACAAGTACTCCTTTTCTTTTTGCGAATACAGACTAACACGGCTGCTACTCTGAAAACTAGGAATATTGTAGTTCATTTCAGGGCACTAGTTATGAGTAATACAAAATTGCAGACAAATTAGAGGGGATGAAGGCAATAGCTACAAACATCATTAAGGACTGATTTGTAAGAAAATGTCAGATTACATATATATAATGCACCTTTGCGGAAAGACAACTAAGGATGACATACATAAATGTCTACAATAAATAAATATTGTACGATAAATGTATACAAGTATTTGACAGGAATTATACAAGCTGGTAAAACAGATATAATTAGGAGCAATACAATGAAGTTAAGAAAACTTTACATTGTGAAAATATATTGAATTTGGATATGGCACTTCCTACACCGACAGCACTTCACCTACATACAAAAAAAATTATCTATTTGATCATGGAAGAGTCTCCCAAAGCAAGAAGATGGAAGCCCCCTATCTTGGGACCATTTAAAATAGAGCTAGACTAAGCTGAATAGACAAGATGACTTAATAGTTCCCCCCCCCCATATTTATTGTTTTTAATTGTACGATTAAGATTGTTTCTTGAATGATCCATTTGCTTGTGCTGGCATTACACTGACTCAGAGATGTGAGTACATAGGTAGAACAATGGGAACTTACTAAATAATTATACACAATGAAATCTGTGCCATCCACTCAGATTACTGGATATATGACCCATATTTACAGATGAGTGACACGCACACAAATGTGGTCAGATAAATATTACTTCAGTAGAGTGACAGTTGTACACTGCACTAGTATCTGCTTACCCACCTATTTATATAATTCTTATCACCAGAGTATCTGGGTGCCACATAGATATTTAAAAACATAAACAATAACATAAGCGCTTTCTCCATCTCACCATTCCCCTCCCCTCCCTAATCTCTCCGTCTGGCTCTTCCCAGTCCGTAGGAGAAATAACAGAGCAGTGTAGCTGAACTCTGACTGGCTTCATGGACAGACAAGTATATTATTTAGTTAACCAGAAATAATCTTATTAATAAAACTATAGTTCATTTCAAAAATACTGTATTTTACGGTTTATCATATTTTAAGCATTAACAATGTGTGTGCGGTGCTATACAAGACAGATTCATGTGCTTTTTGACTATCTGAACCATATAAAGGTGCAAGCTTCCTGAAAGGTATTGAGCATCTGTCTCAGTCAAAATAAAAGTATCAGAGGGTAGCCGTGTTAGTCTGTATCCACTAAAACAACAAGGAGTCCAATGACACCTTAAAGACTAACAGATTTATTTGGGCATAAGCTTTAGTGGGTAAAAACTTCTTCAGATGCATGGAGTGAAAGTTACAGAGGAACCAAAATACAGTAATCAACTACTCAATTAAAACATCCATCTGAAATCTAGATGTGTCATTTAGTACAATAGAAATGAAGTTATTGTAATAGAACTTGGCCACAAAAGCAATATTTGCCCGTCAAAAGTAAACCTCACTGCTTCCCCTTAGTGTTTGTCTAATATCAGGCTATTATCCTGGGACACCATTCAAGTTAGCTCTTAACTAAAATTCCTACTAAGAAAAAGTGGATTGTATTTTTTTTTAAACAAATGCAAGAAATCCCACAGAAGCTGCAGGGTAATGTTTCTCATTAACCAGAACATACATTTTCAGAAGTAAAACTGCATGCTTTTTTCTGACAATAATTAACAAATATTGTATATCATTGAAAAAAAATTTACTCCCTAGATAATGAGTTTACCATTTTTTTACACTGATGAATATTGCCAACCTGTTTGTTTTTTGTTAGGAACAAAGAGAAGCCCAAAGCCCATTGCTGCTAGCCATATTTTCAAGCCCTCTCTTCTATGTCGTTTTGAACTATAATAAGAAAGAAAATCTTTTTTTAAACTTCATATAGAAAAATTAGCATGACCAAAACAGTTTCAAACCTCCTTCTTCAAATGAAAGAACAAAATGAATTTGAAACTACAACTGAAGTAACATTTGTCTTAGTAAACAGCAATTTGTACTGATAAGTTTATTTATACAATCGCTAAACACAAAATTTGTGCATCTGTATTATTCTACATGATGGATCCAAAATTCAAGAAAAGTAAAATTGAATAAACAAGAGTATCTGTATATTTAAAAATGGGTTTCTTTTATTACTCCACCTAACACTAAATCAGCACAATAAAACTACCATGTTAAGAAAGTCTTACAAAGTTTGAATGAGCAAGTGTATTTCATTACAAAAGATAAGTTTCTTCTTCCCTACAGTGAATACAGGTAATTTCAGAAGCATGCTCATAATTATTCGCTGTTGAAAAGCTTAAAAAAGGTCCATATTGAAATCAGTGACCTCCAGTTTCCTTTATGAATGAATGGAGGCAAAAATTCTCATTTGGCTGGAATGTTGGTTGATAACAGAGTTAGGCAAAACATGCATTTCTTCATTATAGTATGGTCTACAGGTTCATTTAAATAACAATATCCAGCATAAAAGTCACAAAAGAATTATCTAGCAATTTCAATATGCTGAAATGCATTATTAGCGCTAACAATAAGCACAGAGTAAATAAATGAATGTCTTATTCACGGTATTATTTCCGATTATTTAGCTTTATGCATATCAAACTTTATATTCAACACCTTGGTCAAGAGTATTTGCTTGTATAATTTTTGAACAGGAACTGACATTGTCTCTCCAAGGTATTTCCCCCCCCAGAAGAAATCAACACACATAGCTTTCCTGGACTGGGCAATCTGTTACTTCTACAAGATATTTTAAAGCATTGTTTTCATTATTTTCCATGCAAAAATGCAATCAATTTTTGAAATTAGATTCTTCATTAACGATATCAACGCTGTCACAATATTGAACTACATAAGCAACATGAAGAGGCTTCTTCAAACCACAAATTTCAACAAGCTGGGAGATAAGACAAACTACATCTTAGTGTATAAGTGATAAAGTAGCAAGTATGGAATCTAAAATCACCACCTCTCTGGAGATCACTATATGATTAAATCCTAGTAACACGTGTGAGGTATAAAAATCTCTGGGTTTAATACATTGTCCAAAGGCACATTACGATTATGCATGCCGTGGATCAGTTTTAGAAGGCATTCACAACAGATAGTGTAATGCTTTCAAAGAAAGCTCAGAAAGCAGAAGTTGTACTCATTATGCATTACAGAGGTTTTGCTGTGTTTAATTTGAATGAGCATTCTTATTTTTTGTACAGATTTCAGAGTGTATTGGTTGATTACAGGATGACCATGAGCTACCAAAGTGATGCGCCCATGAAAAAGGCTAATGGAGTGCTAGGATACATCAGGTGAGGTATTTCCAGTAGAGATAAGGAAATGTTAGTACCATTATACAAAGCACTGGTGAGACCTCATCTGGAATACTGTGTGCAATTCTAGTCCCCCATGTTTAAGAAAGGTGAATTCAAACTGGAATAAGTGCAGAGAAGGGCTACCAGGATGATCAGAGAAATGAAAAACCTACCCTATGAGGAGAATAAAAGAGTTTGGCTGGTTTGGCCTAACCAAAAGAAGGCTGAGAGGAGATACGTTTGCTTTCTATAAATATATTAGAAAGATAAATACCAGGGAGGGCGAGGAGTTATTTAAGTTAAGGGCCAATGTTGATACAAGAACAAATGGATACAAACTGCCATCAATAAGTTTAGGCTTGAAATTAGATGAAAGCGTCTAACTGTCAGAGGAGTGAAGTTCTGGAACAACCTTCCACGGGGAGTAGTGGGAGAAAAAACTCAACTGGCTTCAAGATTGAGCTTGATAAGTTTATGCAGGGGATGGAATGATGAGACTGCCTACAATGGCAGGGTAGTCAATCTGTGACTGCTACTAGCAAATATCTCCAACAGCCAGTGATGGGGAGGGCTCTGAGTTACTACAGAGTATTCTTTCCCAGGTGTCTGGCTGGTGGGTCTTGCCCACATGCTCAAGATCTGACTGCTCGCCAGGCATCGTCAGGAAGGAATTTTCCCCCAGGTCAGAATTGCAAAGATCACAGGATTTTTTAGCCTTCCTCTGCACCATGGGGCATGTGTCACTTGCAGGTTTAAACTAGTATAAATGGTGGATTCTCTGTAACTTGAAATCTTTAAAACATGATTTGAGGACTTCAGTAACTCAGCCAGTGGTTATGAGTCTATTGTGGGGGTGGGTAAACAAGGTTCTATGGCCTGCCATGTGCAGGAGGTCAGTCTAGATGATCATGATGGTCCATTCTGGCCTTAAAAGCTCTGAGAAGAAGGATGGTCTTGTGATTAAGGCACTGGACTCAGACTCAGGAGACCAAAGTTCAATTCCCAGCTCTGTTACAGACTTCCTGTATTACCCAGGGCAAGTTATTTAATCTCTCTGTGTCTCAGTTGTGTAAAATAGGGATAATGCTACTACGTTCTCAGTCTTCTCTATGCAGCTAATAAACTCCTCTGGGTAGAGACTGCCTCTTACCATGTGTTTGTACAATGTCTAGCACAAGGAGGCCCCAATCTTAGCTGGAGACTCAAAGTGCTACCATACTATTAAATATAAAGTCTGACCTTATTTCTCGGTGGCCAGCTGAGTGCCTGGAGTCAAATTACAAAGATTAACTTAAATAAAGAAAAAGAGGGGACCCATAACTTTTCAACCACAATAGAATTAGCAGCAGCAAAACAAAATATGGAACAAAATATACAGGGATTTTTATTAGGTGGGATCGTGCAGTTACTACAGAGAAGTTTCTTTATCTGTCAATCTAATTTCAGGGAGATTGTCTGGAATCTTCTGTGCTCAGTAAAGCCCTTAATTATTAAGAGAACCTCCACAAAACTGCTTAAGACCAAAACAATGAACAAGCATAATGATTTAACTGTCTTTTCTTTCATAATTGGCAAATTTCAAATGACTAATAGAGAAGCCTGTAACTCAAAACTAATGGAACAGAAGTACTACATTGTTTTAATTTTATAGTTCTGTGCCGTCAGCAGCCTTAGGCTAAAAGGTTATGTTTGTCTGTAAGTAACTGTAAAAATACTTGTAAGTGTAAAAGTACTTGTAAATATTAGTCATCTGCTGCAAGGAGTAAATGAATAGTAGTCTATGCCCTTTCTACCTGAAATGCAATTTGGCACTTTCAAATTCTCATGCTAAACACAGACCAGTAATGTGTTTCTGCAGCATTCGTGATTCTATTCATGTGTGATCTTGCTCTTCGTTCTATAGTGATCTCACTTTCAGATCTATAGCCAAATATGATAGAACAGATAAAGAGGAGATGCATCAACATGTGAGATGGGTATAATAATATGCCATGCTCCAAATACTGGGCCATTTCCCTCCCTCCCACTACCCCCAACTGCGGTGTGGCACAGATTGCATGTTAACAGTGGAAATCATACTGCAGTTATCCAAAAATGTGAAGAGGAAAGAGAGTCAAAGTAGCAGCAGAGCATCTCCAGAGCCAAAGGAAGCTACTTCTGCCAGAATCATCACATGGTCTGGGCTCTTTTCACAGGTGGCCATAATCCGGCACATTGTATTTTACCTATTCCCTATCATAAAGATTACAAAGATTGCTTGTGACTTTGGAGATTTTAAAATAGTGGCCTCGTTAGTTATTAACTGAAGCTCTCTGGATTATTACATTTTACAGGTTAAAACACTACTTGAACTCATTAGCTAAAATAGCAGAATTGACTGATATTTCACCTGAGAAATATGATACATTATGAATACAACACATGTGACCATAAAGATTTAATTTGTGTGGCCAATGCAAGAAAGATATTTCACTGTCTGAAAAATGATGACATATTCCAATATGGCAAATTTATTCAGGAGTGGGTAATTGTGTTAGTCCAATAGACCAAGGGTAAAACACAGAAGAAGAATTTGTCATAGGTGATGGCTACAAAGAAATTGAAAATGGACAAGCTTTCAGGTGCTCAATTGCTAATGTAAAAACAAAAGGGATTTCAGTACAGACAGTGGTTTTCTAACACACTGTTGCTAATCAGGGATTTTGTTTTCGAGGGCATGCCCGAAAAGCCCACAGTTTTCAAAAATTCACGTGATCAACCACCAAAGCTTATTGGCCCTTAGATGCTGCTGCATTTCTCTACTCAGTAGCAAGCAAGCGGTTTACATTTTTGATACTGGCTGTTGCCAGTTTAGCAATAGGAAGCATTCAACTATTTGGTAATTAAGCATCCCCTGCCACCAGAGCAACAAGAGAGCATCACAAGAGCCAGTGGAGTCTGCCACACACCCCTGCTGTAGTTAAATATTTTGGTGGAAAAATGAGTGTAGACACTGAACGAAACAACGTGGTAGAATGCATGTGGAAGATGGTGATGATGAACACAAACTCTCTGGGGAAGAAACAAATTCTAATGACTTTCCTTTTAATTCTTTGGAAACATTACTAAAATGTTCACAAAATGATCAATTTTCACTAAAGCTCTGTCCATCCCCAAAATACTATACAAGGAAAAAAAAAAGACAATGACGACGACTTGTAATGGCTCCCCAACCCCTGAAATTTCTGCTGCAGCATGTCATATAGTGGTGGTGGTCATGCTCTGTTGGCACTAATTAAAAAAAAATCCGTATTATTCTATGGTCACTATCAGTTTCTCTGCATTTTGTATATTCTTTGATTTTGATACTTGGTTGCAACAAAGGAGCACACACAGTGCAAACTGGTGAGTGAATGTGCAAAGATAGCTTTAAGCTACCCTGGTCTTGGCCCAGCTTTGCACTGGTCTGATGCCCTGGAATGAATTAGAGCAGCATAAGAGTTACTCTAAATTATGCCAGCGGCCAATGGCCCTAAAGGTCTGAGAAGACACGGGGAGATTGCCAGGTTGCAGGGAAGCCCTGTATTGACTCTTTTACTTACACATATACGTTAAGCCACCTTTTGGGAGGAGGGGTTAAGTAGGAACTGTTATGCCATCTCTATGCAACCTAATAACTCCCCTACCTACACTATGGTTATCCTCCTACAGTAATGAGTTATTCATACTTTACAGATGAGGAAACTGACAGAGAGAAAGTAAGTCACAGAGCGAAATCAGTGGCAGGGCTGGGAATAAAAGGCAAGTAGAATTGCTACATCCAGTCCCATGCTTTAGGTACTAGATAGCACCATCTGTTTCCATGTCTTCGTTCTGGATATAACAAAAGTAAATTACAAGTAGATCAACAACTAAAATGGTACTTCAAAGGACGGTACGCATCTTTTGTAATAGAACTCCTCATATACCTTCTATGCAGAGACTATGTTACCATTTCAGCATGGTTTGATAGAATTCACAAGCACTGTAAAAATATGCTATATTTTCAACACAGAAATTAAGTAAAAATAGTTTTTAGAGTGACTTAGACGGTCAAACACCAGAAAATTCAAGCTAGGACCACCTCTCTGACATAATGCTCTCTCCCTCCCTAAATGATAAACACATAAATAAATAAATAAATAAATAAATAAATAAATAAATAAATGAAATAGGCAATTAAAAAAAAACCCCTGAAATTGCAGACATGTGACATTTGGCACTGTAGTAACAACTCCTTCTGTCTGTTGAATCAACAAAAATTTGCCCCATGAAAACATAATATGCTGTCTAACATGCGTATGACGATGAGATATGCAGGAAATCTATGGCGTGAAAATGCTAATGACATTTTTGTTGAAAGTAAATTACTGCGCAAGCCTAAGGGCTGCTATTCTAAATTAAATAACTCATTCGTTTTTAAATGACAGAGTCCTATTCAACCAACAATCTCTCATTGTGAAAGTATGTACAAGCCCTTGTTGGGGAACAATTAAATACAATTAAATATCACAAATGAAATTAAAATAAAAATCACCTAAAAATGCAACAGACAAAAGTATTGACAAGGTCCTTTTAATAATTTACAAACATAATGATGATGGTTCCTTCTGGCCTTAATGTCTATGATTTTGGACTTTGAGTAAAAAGTCCCCTAAAAATCCATGTCTGAAGAAGAAAAAATTGTTGATATTAGCAGGGAATATGATATATATGATAAGATAATACATATATACTGATTTATGATACTGAAATATAAAGATGAAGAACTGCTAATGGTAAAAATAAGGGTTTTGTTACTTTAATAGGTTATAATTATGGGGTAGTGAATGAGTTCCTATGTGGTAACCCTTAGGCTAATGCCTTAACTTAACTTTGTTTGGCATGAATGTTGTTTTGACAGGTTTCCCTTCCCCCCTGCCCGCCCGGCCCTTTAAAAGATTTGCTTAAATAATGCTACTGTTTTTAGGACCAAGGTGATGTTTCATGGAATATGTTACATGGGAAGACTTTAATTAAAAGGAAAAGTGAATCAGTACAATAAATACACAAACTTGTAATGTTAAAAGTCTATTCTATTGAGAAAAATAAGGGCAAGATGACATGAATACATGACATGAAAACAGCAAAAGTGTAAACTGAACCTTGCGCATGCATACTATTATGGGTTACATAAAACAAATAATGAATGCTGATTGGATAAAAGTTAATGATTATGTAATGTGAAAATATATAAGAATCCAAGTGGAGGGGGACCCAGAATGAAGAAAATACTGGACCCAGAAACTAAAAGAACAAAACAGAAGGACCAGAACAGGGATCAGAAGCACAGGATGAAGTACAGGAGAACTTCCTGGTACCCCAAAATGTGGCAACTTGGGCCCCTACCTAATCCATTTTATCTATTTATCGTCTGGCATAAATATATAGTCAGACACTATAAATGGCAATAATTCCGTCTGAAAATGTCTAAATAAAGGCAAAAATTGATTAAGCCTAAAATGGGTGGACTTGTGACTCAGTTTCCCACCATGTATTCCTCATACTCTTAATTGCAAACCAAAATATATTTCATAAAACAAATAGGAAACATCATTTCAAAAAAGATGTAATTATTATTTTGGAATTTGACCCAGATTATTAGATTATAATCAAGTTTTGCTGAAGATTAGTAAAATATTATGACATGAACGGCTACATAGATTTGGTGCAAAATTCATCCCAGAATGAACAGAACTTGATTGGTGCATAGGCCTTGGGCTGATTGTCTGCACGGGGGTGAATTTCATGACCTAGTAAATTGGGGCAAAAGGCTTGCATGGAGCTCCAGCTTTGATGAATAACCTAGAACCATACATGTACTCACGCTCAGTTTAAAGACAAATTTAACTTAAAATGAACCAATAGATTTTTATACAAATGTTGTGGGGAAAAGAAGAATGCACATCTCAGACACACCTAATGTCAAGTTTTAGTCTGAAGAAAACATTATGGTCAGATGAAAACCACGTAGTGCACTGAAATATACAAAACATTTACCTAGTTGGCATATTTCACAGAATGTGACTGTGTGTAACTTTTGACTTTATGGAAGCTTTTCAGGTGTTAAAGTATCCCTAGAAAGGTTATCTAACTAGAACAAAACACAAGAAAAATAAAGGTTTAAAACTGAAGCCATCCATGTAATCATAAGTGCTTGCTTTTGCAAGGGATGCTCAGTGGTTTGAGCATTGGCCTGCTAAACCCAGGGTTGTGAGTTCAATTCTTGAGGGGGCCATTTAGGGATCTGGGGCAAAAATTGGGGATTGGTCTTGCTTTGAGCAGGGGCTTGGACTCAATGACCTTCTGAGGTCTCTTCCAACCCTGATATTCCATGAACTATATTTTCGATGATGCTAGAACAGTATAGTTAGATGTGTTCAAAGACTGCAGGACAAGTAATAAGTATTTAGACGGTATGCAGCAGCTTAAAAATACCATCATTATGTTAAGAAAATGGATTCTCCTAGAACATTAAAACTGCCCATTAAATGGGAAAAAAATAATAATTGGTACTACTGAGCTGTGACACTTCATAAGCCATAAAGGAAAAAAGCAAATGAGATACAGGAAAAATTAGTTGGAAGCAGAATTTAATTTGTACCATAATATTATCATGATCAACGACAGTATAAAAACCACAGAAAAATAAATATTAATGATAAAGGTCTAAAACCCAAGAAAGGAAGGAAATTCTGAGTTACGGCTGAAACCTATGTCCTCAGACTACCTGACTGAGCTTTGGTATTGCAGAACATTTTCTCTAAGAACTGTGCAATCTCAACATACAACAGGATGGACTTAAAGTCAAAGCCTTTTCTTTAATCTTAAGATTTTCTATGGTTAAATTCAGAATATTCACCCACACGTAGAAAGAGAAAAGACAAGGTAGCTCAAATACAAGTCCCAGTTCTCCACTTTGTTACATCAGTCTTTTGATGAATTAACTCCCCTGATTTCATGGGCACTCTTTTCTTTCCAATTGCTAGAGAAAATTGGTTGTTCCCAATCCTCACTGTTCTGATTCGATGGTTCCACAAGGGCATGAAGGTGACAGTCTGGTATTATGGTGATCAACTGACAGTTTTGAAACCACAGTGGTGCCAAAGGGAATGTGTTTTGGCATCAACATTCTTTGGTATATTCTTCTCTCTGCTGCTTCATCATGCTTTCTCTAACATCAACGACGTACATCGCCATACAAGATCAGATGGAAAACTCAACACAGCACGTCTAAGTGCAAAAAGCCAAGTCAAACACCTACTGAGATGAGAACTTCTTTTCACCTATGACACAGTGCTCACTGGACACAGTGAAGAGGAGCTCCAGCAACTTTATGATAGTTTTGCACTAGCTTGTGATGAATTTGGAGTAACCATAAATCTAAAGACGACAATGATTATGACAAGGTGTGCTGACTGCATCAGAAGTTTTAATAGCTAACACCATGTTTGTAGTTATGCATAAGTTCTTCTATCTAGGCTCAATTGTATCAGATAATGTATCTCTAAATGACAAGCTTAATTCTCACATCAGGAAGGCATATTCAGCCTACTGACCAAGTGCATGCGGTATAACAGGAAACTGACGCTAGACACCAAGATCTGGGTCTACCAGATGTGCATTTTGAGCATGCTGCTGTATGTAAGCAAGATCTGGACCACCTACAGTAGGCATGAGAGAAGGCTAAAACCTTCAACACCCACTGTCTGTGCTGTATTCTAAATATCAATTGAGAAACCAAAGTTCCTGACATCGAACTACATGAGAAAGCAAAATGATCAACTCTAATCACTATTGTCAAACACAGACATCTCCACTGGCTTTGTCATCTACACTGCATGGATGATACACACATTCTGAAGGATCTCCTTGGCCAACCTAGGCTCAGGTTTAAATACATTTGCAAGAGAGACCTGAAAACGTTCAACATCGACTCCACAATCTGGGAGCAAAAGGGTACACGGAGGTCTGTGCTGAATGAGAGAATTAAAGAGGATGAACAGAGATGGTTGAGAGAGAGAGAGGAAAGCAAAAAGCAAAAAGGAAAGTGCAGGAGGCCACAAGCACCAGTAGTGTGTTGGCTTCATCTTTTGGCCCTAAGCTTTACGGCAGCATTAGCTGTGGCAAGGATGGTTGCCTGAGAATTGGACTTCTCAGCCACTCACGATGCTGCAGCATGACACCTACTAACCAAACTGCTTCAGTGC
This sequence comes from Dermochelys coriacea, assembly GCF_009764565.3. Lineage (NCBI taxonomy): Eukaryota > Metazoa > Chordata > Testudines > Dermochelyidae > Dermochelys > Dermochelys coriacea. Next base: position 115,959,101 of record NC_050074.1, read on the forward strand.
TTACACCATTTGCTTTTGAGATGGACTGTTGTTATTCCACTGTGCTCATGGAAATCAGATTCATCATAGTGGAGAATCAGGACCACTGAATTTAAAATCACCATAATTATATATTTATCCTATTATGAAAACTGCACTGCTTTGGAGCAAGGTAAGTTGGAAATAGAGTGGGTCACACACAGCTTGGGGGAGGGAGGAGTTGATGTCACAAAGTGAGAGGCTTTATACTGGCAAGACCCACATCCAGTCTTTCATAGACAGTCTTCCCTGGGATCATTCGTGCTGCTTCCTTCAGCTCTCCGAAGAGTTGTGGCTGAACTTGGCAGTTTAGTTTACAGTGTTACAATATTTTCATAAGCTTTGACACCATCTAGTACTTATCTTTTCTTAATTTGTTCAGATTTATTTTTGAATGACTTGGTGCCACTTGTTACACAGGCAATAATAATGCTTGAATTAGCACAAGGTTATTCCATGGAATAGCTCTTATAAGCCAGTATTAACTACTATAAAAAACCAGAATCCTTTTGAAGGTATAGCATGCATAGCATCGAAACATTAGAGGTGATTGTTTACATGTTCAAGCTATTAATAAAACACTCTAGTATAGAAAGAAAACAAATGGGGTATTAGTCTGAAAAAATCTAAGTACTAACACTAATATTGCGGAGTGTACATTAGCTGTCAGAATCAACAGAGAACTTGTTTACACAGAGCTAAGTTACTCCATGTACACAAACAGACTCCCATGTAAACTCCTGATTGTGCATATTAATGCATGGCAACATTCCAGTCCCCTCTAATATGCAAACAGACTTGTATTCTCTTACTGGAAGAACGATCCAGTAGGTAGGGAGCACAGAGGGAGCATAGGATTGGGAATAAAGAGATCTGGATTCTAATTCCTGGCTCAGGCCACTGATTTCATGTGTGATTTTCCGTTGGTCTAGTCACTTAATCTCTCAAGTAATCATTTCCATGTCAGAAAAATAGGGGTAATAACACTTATCTTCCCCTGTAAAATGCTTTAAGGTCCATGGATCAAAATGATGAGATAAGTGACAAGCATTATTAATTTCCCTTATGGAGAGATCCTTTGGATTTTAATAGGTTATTTTGGATCATCCTATAGGATTTAATAGAAAATTATATACCTATTACTGAATCCTTGGGAATGCTTCAAAACTTATAGAATGTACAAAAATCTCTATTAAATTTTAGAACAATTTCTATAGAACCCCATTGGCATAGGACTCTCTATTAAATTCCACAGGACTTTAAGTACAATTCCACAATTAAATTCCACAAGAGAATGGTATTTTTTTCCTATTAACCATTATAAATGTTTCTTTCATTTTGTGTGTAAATACCCCTTCAGTCATCTCTTTTTTAATGCTAACGTAGTTTATGTGAATAGTTGTTTTATAAGCCTAGCTAGAATATGGCAAGATGGTAATGTCCAGGGTAATGTAAAACTAAGGGAAACCCTCCATATTTTACTTCAGGATAGTTATCAGGCTGATACTGCTTGACACAAAGAGAAAAACCCCATGCTTTCTTCATGCATTAGAATGTTATCAACTTTTGATTCCTAAATAAACTTTACTGGGGTGAAGAAGTCTACCACATGCTCATAAAATGTACCCATTGCTGCGGTTGCTAATGTTTGTTTGACATTTTACAGCTGATGGTAAAGGACACTAAAAGGCAACTACGTGGTTGAAATGGACTTTCATAGTTTACAACCAAATTTAAGATAAACAACTCAAGCAGACTCTGGGTTTTGTATATTACAATGCATCAGCTATCAATTTGAGCAGCAACCTTATAAAAATCTGTTCAGGGCTGCATTAAGTGTCAGATTTAGATGACACTGAGGCTACTCAACTGCTCAATTAGCTCAATTTTTAACATAAATGCGTGAAGTCAATTTGATCTCTTATTTACCAAAGCCATGGAACTCATTAATAGTATTGGCAAATCACTACCAAGGCACCACTAAAAGTTAGATGATCAAGTGGAAATGTAAAAGTATGCTAGATAGGAAGAGTCAGAAGGGCTGTGTATTTCCCAAGGAGATGTTTGTAATACCTATCTTCTTTCTGCATTAAGGTTAACACATCAGACTTCTTTTTATTACTTTTTTATTTTTTTTTAAAGTTGACTTGTGAAATTGAATATTTTTAAATCTCGTGAAAGTGAAGGGCAGAACATTAGCCAGTTACTGTAAAAGCTTCCTCATATAGCTCCATCAAGGCCCCTCACCTAGAGCTGCAAAAATCACTCGTATTCTAGTCCACAACCTCTTCTAAGCAAAGATTCAAAAACAGGGCCTTAGTGTTTAGTTTTGCAATGTAGAAACTAGGCTGAAACACAAACTTTGGCAGAGTAAGGGCTCCAAAGCTACTGAGGCATTAACTCACTGTCTCACCTATCTCCATCATTCTTCCCCTACCATCTCCACTTTAAAGAGCCTTTTTTGTAATTTATTGTCTGCAAGGTGAAATACTTAATGCTAATGTATTCTGGAGTAGTATGCAGGAAGGTCATTGGTTCAACAATAGATTTCTTATTTTATCTGACAAAAGCATTTTGACAGTTTAGTTAAAAAAAAATCCACATTTGTATGACCCTGGAACAAGATATTTGTTTTAATTAGCATGCTGTTGATTAACTTAACCCTATGTAACCATCATAATTGGCTATTCCTAAATTGGGTTTGATAGCAATAAAGTAAAATAACTAAAAAATAATGAACACAAATCTTTAAGGAGAACTTTCGTTCAAAAATGCATAAGAATTTTGTTTTCCTTTATTAGAATACGAATGTATACTTTTCTTACCATAAATTTGGAATATTAGAGCAACAATATCCCTCGATCTTGCATAAAGAAATTGCCTCTATATCCTTTCTGGAAGCATCAAAATAGCTTTAAGTTGGTACTAATTTAGGGAGGCTGTGTTAGATCATGATTCTCTGTATCAACTCCAGAGTCCCATTCATCAATCTATTAGTTATTTGGTAGGCATGGAAGAGATCAGTTAGCCCCTCTGTGCCTCAGTTTGCCCATTTGTAAAATGGGGATAATATTTTTAGTTGTGTTATCAAATACAGATGTGATTTTTTTATTGTTAAATGTTTTTTTTCAAAACCTGGATTATAGCCACTATACTGTAAAATTCCATAGTATGCTTATTATTAGCATGCTTCCAAAAGCTGCTGTGGTTTCTTAGAGTAAGAGGACTTGGTGATGGTAAGAAACACATGAATAAAGTTAAATTAGACATTATAGTTGTCTAAAGGAATGAGTCTTGTAGTGTGTAGCTGTTTCCATAGATACAATTAGCTGCGCCGTATGTTGTTGCTAGATAAAGTTCCATATACAGCCACATTCCAGTACCTTTCCACACAAGCATATTGAATACTATCTTACTTTATAAGTAGTCCAAATTAAGTCAATGAGGCTATGCGGAGTAAGGTGCTATAAGGTGCCAGAATCAGAATATGGACTTGATTCTACCACTGAGCCAGGGTGTCTGGTTAAAACCTGGTTGCTCTTGGAACTGATTAAAACTTGATTAAAAATTGTAGCTTAGATAAAGGTAACTGTGTTCCATATCCAGGACTACTCCAAAGTTAGGACAAAATTAGGTATCATCTGCACTACACTTTTTAACCGTGTCATAACTAAGGCTTTTGACTTGATTATAGCTGCTATATATAAAGGAGTAGTTACTTTCCCAAAGAAGTTCCATTAGTTATGGTGAAAGTTGTTGATTTTAAAATCTCAGATGCAAGATCTTTGACCTTGCAGAAATGTAGCAACTCCTGCCTCTAGTTCATTAGCTGTCTCTTAAAAGATTACTATATTTCTTGCAAAGAACAAACATTTTTTAGACAAAACCTAGCAGAAATGGTCTTTGGGAGCAAACCAGTCCTGAAAACAACATGTGTTCACCTTACTAAAAGTAAGAAAAAAAAGCAATCAAGAATGCGAACTAAAATAAAAATGTCAGGGGGAAAAACCCAGTGCTAAACACACTGAGTCTTCAAAAGCCTCAGAAAGCCAGAGTATACTACAGAATTAAGGAGCCCCAAAGCTTTCCTTGGAGGTCTCTCAAATTTCATAAGAATTTGCAAATGCATAACATAACCAGACCCCTAACACCACTTCATAATACATCCTGCTCCTGATTACATATGATGTACAAACCTTTACAGCAGAAATTATAGTATTTGAAGCAAATACTCAAGGGCAGCCTTAAGCATTTTAGCTATCATGAGTTACAAAATTTTAAGTGGTTCAATAGTTTCCTCTCTGGGACATAAACATCACATCCCCAATGGCTTCTGATACTGTCTGAGAAAGAACGAGTGCAACTTTCTGGTCAACTTTCTCTATTCCACACTAACAGGATAGTGGGGCATGCACTAAACTCCTGATTTGAGAAGAGAAATCCCGCGAGGCACAAAAACCAATGCCACATACAATGACCAGCCTGAAAAACATACTTTCACTGTTAAAGATTTCATTTCTAGAAAAATGACATTGATTTTATAAACCCCAGACAAAGCAACAGCTTGTACAAGATACCGTTGGATTCATAGGGGTCTCTGTGCACACGCAACACAGTGAACATGTCGCTTCTGAAAGCCTATTCTCAATTAGTAGACGAAGTTATGATGAAGTGCAAATACCACTACAGAAAATGTATGTATCATTCCAACGTGAACAAAAGAGGAGTCCCTTTATAATCAAGAAAGCTTTTAAAAATAAGAAACTGCTTAAAGCAAGCTGCCTCTATTGAATGAAGATACCGGAATGACTAGAAAGTTTTCTTTCAAGCAAGTTTTTAAACTGCATCTCTAAGAAGTTTAGTCCCATGAAACTCTTCTTATGATCCCCTCTAACAATGAAACCACTGTTTTCATTGACCTTCACACAAGGCTAGATTGTGGACTTAACACAAGCACTGAGTAAATGGCAGTGCATAGTACAGGGACTGTCTCAGTCACAAATCAGTTCTTCCTTCTCTTGTGCTTCTCTGGGGAAGTAAGCTGTGCCAGTCAGATAGTGGCCACTGTTAAGGCTCCTCCCACTCTCTGCCCCTGCCTGCCCTCTGACTCTTTAACTTTCTGCATGAGTACCTCATAACTGAGCTCTTTTAAGAAACAGTTTAAACTTAAGTCTGTAATTTTATTTAATATCTAATAATAAATAAAAATCACCTCTTTGCACATCGCACCTTTCATCCAAGGACTGCAGAATGCTGGCTCCGTATTATCCTTATTTTAATAGTAGGGACTCTGAGGCACATGTACATGCACAAGAGAACTGAATCAAACATGATGGCCATGGATAGCTATGCAACTCTTGCAGATTCATTAGGACAGCTTAAGTTGATGTCAGAAAACTGATTAAAGCATTCATATTTTATTCTCAGGACTGCACACCGTTTAAGCCCAGACACGCTTCTATTGAAGCCAATGGCAAAACTGCCCTTGACTTCAGCTGGAAAAGGTTTGGAAACCATCTGTTGTTTCACTGATCTAAAGAAACATATTGTGTACCACCACCAAAGTACTCTCCAGGCTATTGGAGCTAGGGAAAAGGGGAAGAGCACCAGCTGATGAGAATGGTGGGCTGCCATTTTCCTTAATTTTCCTCAGAAAAAAAATATACTATGACAATCCTCTGTAGGATGTGGTTATCCTCTAAGAATTATCTGTGCAAAAACAAAGGCAACAGACATAATCTTTTAGTACAAAAACTTAGGTCTGCACCAATCATTTGGTGCCCTTTAAAAATCCACCAGAACCCAATGGACTATTCTGAAGCATCTACTTGGTCCACAACTTTTTAATATGCCTTGTTCTGTCTCCAAATTGGACCTGTGCACAAGATATTACCAACCCGGTACAAAACATGTAAAATGAGCCATTTTTGAGATGCGACCAAAAAAGTGCTTGAAGGATCTGCAAATCACGACCAACAAACTTTTTCTTAGTCTGATGTTTTAAAAACCTCATATATCAACACATAAGTCAGGCAAAATATTATTTGTTGGCCACACATGATGTATAGAAAATTTGAAAGAATGAGCAACTTTCTTGGGGATTTTTAGTAAGAAAGATCAAAATCAGATTTAAAACAGAGCAAATTTCCAGTTTAATTAAGAAGTTAATAAAATAAAATATTTTAAAATGTCTATTTCATAAATTATATATCAATATTTGATTAATAGCAGCAAAAGTAGTGGATATAATAGTTTAAAAAGCCAAATAAATTTTAAAGTGACCCCAATTTTGTATACAATCCTTATTTCATTTTCAACACTTGGTTTAAATGTTAGGCAAAAGGTCAAACCACAACCTTAAATATTTAAACTGATCAATGACAGTCAAGTAGTCAAGGAACTATCTCAAGTTTATTGTTAAATATGGATAGCCTTTGAGGTAACCTCAAGTACATGGCATGGATTTCTAATGAGTTATTGAGTTATTAAGCTATGAAATACTCCTGAATTTTAAGCAACACTGAGTAGATCCAGGTAAAACAAATTAAAAAGACCATAATTATGCAACATCATGAGATGTACCAGACGGTCACACTATGCATACATAAAAACTACATTAATAAAGTGAACATATTAATAAAAAGCTAAGACTGGCCCTTCAAGACCTTAACACTAATTGGAAAAGACTTACACAGCACATCTTGAATAACGTCCATTAACAATTTTGGTAAGTCACTCTTCAACTAACTAAAACTGGAATAACTTATTCTTAAACCATATACTTCATCCACTGTATTATCTTTTGTCAAAGATCAGTGAATCATCATTAGTCAGTTTGAGTAATGTAGCAATTGTCTAATTGCCCTAACTTGAATCTTATTTCTGATTAACTTAACTGATTAACTATGAACTAGTTTCTAGATTCCAAGTATGATAGTTCATTGAAAGGCTAACGATTATCATCATCCCGAAGATCATTTGCTTTGAATATTGAAGAACTCTTTCAAAATGGGTGAAGTTTAAAGAGATTTTACTTTTAACAAAGAGGCAAACTTCAGACACGAGACACAGCTGATATATCATTGTATCCAGCAGGGCTAGGCAACCCGCACAATCCTTCAGCAGCTTACTGCTCTGCTATCATATCATGCCAGAGAACAAAGATACGATAGAGATCATTCCAACAGCAACATCTATAGTGGCTCCCTTCTGGACCCTTTCGCCAGCTGATGAGCGCTTCTGGGTCTTTCAAGTGGCAATCGCCACCCAATGCCTTTTCACATGCACACGTACAGAGGGCCCAGTAGCCAGGAAGCTAGCACAGTCTCAGTAAAAGGGCTCTGCTGCAGACTATCCTGACTTCCACACAACAAGTAATTCCCAGGGATTCCTCACAGCTGTGTCCTGCTACTGTGTGTGTATATTGTGTTCAAAGGGAACAGACTCCAACCCAGCAGAACAATTTTAACCATGTGAATAATACCATTGACCTCCATAGTCTACTCATGTGCTTACAATTAAGCATGTGCTTAAGAGCTTTGGGGAACAGTGATTCTGTTGATTCTCTTCTTTTGTCAAACGGAGGCTAGATGAATCTTTGCAATGTACAAAGGTTTCATCCCTGACATCTATATTTCCAATCTCTGTGGAGGTTTTCTCCATAGCGTGCATGGAAAAGGGGAATCACTATTTGAGGACTTACCTTTGCTTTTACTCACTTTTCCTTCCCTCACAGCAGATACACGTGGACCTTAGGCCTTTTATCTACCCAAATGAAGCATGCTAAAGACTGGCCCATTTAATGGATTACCATTAACAATGTACTGTAGTCAAAAGATAAATACAATGCCTGTTTAAGTGACACTGATCTGCTTTATGACAATTAAAACCATGCAAATGTTTATTATACATTTTTTTCAGCTTTTAAAATGTGTTCGGGTTAATTATGCTATGCAAAATATGAATCCAAAATGTGTCTTTCAAAATGAGAAAATAGTTCAGCCTATTGGCCTGTAGTTACAGTTTCAGATGTTGTTTCTCATAGCTGTAGCTAAATGAACCTGACCTACTTATAGAAAATATTGTAGATACTTAGAAGGGAACAACACCTTTTCGGCTTCTGAATTGTAACAGCGGAGCCCCATGCTAAAGGCACTTTTGAGGCATACTATTTACAACATTATTTTCAAGGCTGCAAGTACCCCTTCTTAAAGGAATAGAGAATTTAGGTTGAAACAACAATCTCAGAATATTAGGGAATGTACATTATAGACCACCTTCCATCATCTAAGAGATGGCGATGTATGATGTTTTCTGTCATGGCCTCAGAAGACCTGGGTTATCACATTTGCTAGAGTGCTTTGGCAGCACGTACTAGGATAGGGATGGTGAGTAAGGAAAGACAGTATGAGAGGAAAAGCTATTTTGTGGCTAAGGTATAGAAATTAAGAGTCAGGAAACCTGGGCTCTTGTCTTGGTTCTTCCATGGTTTCCTCTGTGACTGTGGGTACATTTTTGTTCCTTATTTTCTCCCCAAGTATGTCACTTCACCTCTCGATGTCTCATGTCCTCAAATGTTAACATGGAGGTAATAATGCTCCCTGTTCCAGAAATAAGGATTTGAAAAGCATTTCCAAATCCTCAGAGGCAAGGGGCTGAAAAAAAAATCCCTAAATGCTGTTATAGGTAAAACAAAATTTTGGAATAGGTCATGTGGTACATTCAAAACTGTTGGAACATGCTCAGGTTAGTAAGTAACAGTACTGTCATGGCAATGGTGAAAATCCCATTCAATTCTATGGGAGCCAGACTGGGCCAAAATCTCACATTTAGCTATTCCCTTTCATCCCAAATGAATGCAAAGCGCTTTACAAAACTGTATCCAGGAATCACTTCATTCAGCACAGATATGCAGCAATCTCAGGGGTGGAAAGTGGCAGCTGTTCAGCACACAAACTCATAGGAGCATTGCTCGCTATCAATATTTGCTTTGCCATTGTTACACAGTTATCTAAGAGGTGAAAGGGTCTGAAGCATTTGTGTGCTTGTTAAAAATGATCACAGAAAGCTGTCCTGGTGCAGATACGCTTAGTAAATGGCAGATTAATGAGTTAAACAAGTGGTTAAAGATTTTTTTTTATATAGAACTCCTTTCCCTATCTCAGTGCCATTCATTTTGCAGCTCAGGAGCTATGTCTCTCTCTTTAATATATGATTTGCAATGCAATACTCCATGAGCTTCCATATGTGTCTTTGTAAAAGTTTCAAATACAATTTGGCTTCTTGCATATCTTGGCCTTAGGAACAATCTTACAATCCTAGAGGCAAAATATCAATATCCCCCTAGGATTATTGTGCACATCTGCATCTCTGGAAAACTGATATTATAAAGAGAAATTTCAGAGTAGCAGCCGTGTTAGTCTGTATTCGCAAAAAGAAAAGGAGTACCCGTGGCACCTTAGAGACTAACAAATTTATTTGAGCATAAGCTTTCGTGAGCTACAGCTCACTTCATCGGATGCATTTGGTGGAAAAACCAAATAAAGAGAAAAACTTTCAAGTAAAAGCTCCCTTCAGAAAGCCTTGTTTTGCCCCAGGTATACCATTTTCTTCAACTATTTGTAGATTATATAACAGAGGACGAAGACTGTTTTAGAATTTCCTCATGTGGGTACCCTGAGAAAAAATAATCTTCATATTGTTTAAATTTACAGAGTCAAATTATGGCTTCCTCTACGAGGTTGTGATGTAGTGGGAGAATGGAAGGAGCTCCTTTTCTCCTGCTCCATCAGAGTCACATATTAGGAAGCCAGAATACTGAAGTAAGCATTTTCTAAACACCAGAAAATGGAGTACGACAAGCATGGCTGAATGCACTCTAGACCCAAATGGGGAATGGACCAATTGGTTGGAGGCACAAGTGTGTGCATTTCCTTCTCTTCTCCTATTGTGCCATGAGGCTGGCTCTCGAAGACGCAATGTTGCCATCTCATCAATTTTATTACAAGCCTTGTGATATTTGGTATTTTTCTTAAAAGCGCCAGCTCCAGAAGTCATGTGATTGCTTGAGAAGCTCAATTTTAATTTAAAACAAACACAATTAATTTTCTAAACCTCATGGTTGTGAAAAAAAAGCATGAAAATGCGAGTGCTAAAGGCACCAAATGAAAAGCAAACAAAAAGGACAGAACATTATTATTTTTCTTAAAACTGATTTTTTGGGGGGGCTTGACTCATGATTTTTGTACATGGCATTGATACTATCATCCACCTCTTTGGAGGAGGAATAAAGTGCCACACCTGAGCATGCTCTCTCCAGAGCCACCTGAGATAAAATGCTCTTGTACTCAGCGGACGGAATGCCTCTGGTAGCAGGGAACTGCCCAAGTCTTTCCTTGAGGTGAGGAAAGACTCCAGCAGTGGGTAGGCAACTGCAGGACAGTACATTGCTAAAAACAGCAGTGTAGATGGGGGAGGCACTGCTTGGGCAGTAGAGAGCCATGTAGTGTAGAGTACATACAGGTACACATTCCCAGGGTTCAGGCATGTCTTTACTCAACTAAGTAGTGCCTCACCATCAATACTGTTACTTATACCTGTGCAAAGGGGACGTGTAGCATATATGTACTCTTCATGCCACTGAAAAAGGTGTGCAGTTTAGACATATCTTCCATGTTACTGAGGCTGTGAAAGTCAGAACATAGAGTCTTGAACATGGAATAGTTTTTTGAGATGCTTTGAGTCCTTCAGTTGAAAGTCATCATATTACAGCGGTAGCAGCCACTACAGTAATGGATGTTTAATTCTTTCCATTTTAACCTCCTACTAATAGTTAGTTGCTCACAGCTTTCTGATATTTCCATCTTTCAGGCTGAAATTTTCCATTCTTGGTTTTTGCCAGATTTTTTTTTTGTTAAGTCTGAGCAAAAGGAGATCAGCCTTTTTGAGTATGCAAAGAGTTAAAAAAAAAAACAAAAACAAAAACACAGTTTTTCCCATTATAAAAATGCTGCGACTTTTGCTGTTGCTGCTCTAGCCATTTGAAGCTGAAATGGATAGAGGATGAAACCTGAAATAGGGCATGGAAATAGCCATCAATGAGAAGAAAAGCCTTTGCTTGTCTTGGAGAAAATTTATTTTGGCTTCATAAAGTTGTATAAGCCTTTGAAAAATATGTACTGAGCATATGCAGGCAATTTTTTTTAACTAAACTTATAAAGGATGCATCTGAGCAAGGTATTAGACAATTCATTTTACTTGTGATCGAAGCTGTATTTGAGTCTAAATCTCCAAAGCTACACGGAAAAAACATTAAGGCCTAAATGCTCCAAAGTGGCCCCTTAATTTTGAGTAACATGTTTTTTGAGACACCAGCATGAGATAATTTAAGGTTCCCAAAACAGAGACACTCAAAATCAAAATACAGCTTTAAACCTCCATACCACATACTATAATTTCACTTTCATCATAATGTCATAGTTCTATCTGAAATACTTTTTGATAGAAAACCAGGTGTTAATGCTACACAAGAATGGCCATACTGGGTCAGAGCAATGGTCCATCTAGCCCAGTATCCTGTCTTCTGACGGTGGCCAGTGACAGATGCTTCAGAGGGCATGAACAGAATAGGGCAATTCTGAATGATCCACTCCTCTCATCCAGTCCCAGCTTCTGGGATTTGGCGGTATAGGGACACCCGGAGCATAGACCATCTTGACTAATAGCTCTAGAAAGACCATTCTGCCAAATGTACTTAAAACCTCTACTCAATTTTCTGTATCCTACCAGAATAAGAAGGGTATCTATTTTATTTAGCAGATCATATTCTAGTTTTTAGTTTTAAAAAGATTTTCAAGATCCGTATTGATAGTAATGGGTTTTGTGGTAACAAACTAATTAGCAGAGTAAATTATTGTTCTAGTACAGTTAGATTTAATGCCAGTACATTATACTGTGTCCTGGATCCAGAGAATTTTAACGTGGGGTTTTCAAAAGCACTCAGGACTGGTATAATTTTACTCCCATTGAAATCAAACTTATAACTTTTTTTTATTAAAATAAGAACATGCCAACCTTCTATTGCATTAAATTATACCGAAGCAAAGGTGAGCTTAGCAAAATGGCTGACAATAAGTGTAATCTTGGTAAACAGTACCCAGTCTGTGGGCACACAGTTTACAAAATCAGTGGGCATACCAAATATCTGGAGGATATCACAGTCCAGATAATGGATGGTAGACTATGCAACATATCCAGTAATCACCTCACTAATGGTATCTTGACAGCACTATTGTTCTTACCCTCTTAATGTTCCCTCTCTGGAGAGAGAGAGAGAGAGAGGGGTTTACACAAGAGTGAAACTGGGACCTGGAATGTATTTCTATCCTTTCTGATTCCATTTACTGAACACAGCTAAGGCAGAGAGTTTCAGTACAAAATAATCAGACTCCTTTCTCACCCCGAAGTGTATATACAACAAGAATAAAGTTTACATGAAAAGCTCATGTCACATATATAACCATGTAATTCCATGAGTTAATAATACCTAGTCCAGGATCCAAATTTATATTCATTAAAAAATGGCTATAAAGATCTATAGAATCTGGGTATATAGACTCTTAATTTATCAGAGAAAACATATTTCACTATAAACATATTTGTGTAAATAAGCAGAAAATAAATCCAACGGAATATTTATTTTTCTTTTCTTTTAAAAAGCTAGAAAGCATATTGGCTTTTGTGCTTGAGCTATAGATAGGAAAACCACTAAACACAAGGAACAGTAAATAAATGCCTTTCTTTTCATGCAAGGGTATGTGTTACAATATAGATTTATTAGCATTTCTCAAAACATGGCTGAAAGATGAAATGCAGATTAATAAATTCAAGGTAATTACAGTACAACAAAGCCAGAACAGTTAAGAACACATTAGAAAGCTATAGCGATGACAATTAATAACCATTAGAATGAATGGAAAATGGCTTTGAATGCAAAAATAGTAGATTTGGAAACAGTCTGCACTACAAAAGATTTGCTAATATAGCTGAGCCAGTACAGCTTTAATGGCAAACCCTCCTACTGTAGTGTACCAGTAAAAAATGTTTTTGCAAGTGTAGCTTATACCAGCAAGCCTAACAAAATAAACAATATCAGCAAAAGCACTTTTATGCCGGTATTTCTTCTGCAGACAGGCTTTAGGTGGTATAGATTTGTTGGGTGGGAAAAAAAAAATCATCACACTCCTAATGGACATTGCTTTACCAGCAAAGTTTTTAGACTGGGCCTTAAAGCAGTTATTTTTTTCAGTTATTGCTTTTCACAACCACTCCTTACCCTGAACGTATGGCGAGTTTTTAATTTTGGAAAAAAGCTGAAACGAACTATGAACTATTAATTTGTGTGTCTTGTTCAACTGTTCTTTATACAATGCAGGGATTTAAAAAAAAAGTATAATCTTCTGTTTTTCAAGGGGAAAAAAGCTGACAAGAGAACAAACAACTAAAGTTAAGGACTGTTCTTCCTCATCTTGCAACAGAGGTTCATGGAGCATATATGAAAGATTTTGAATAGCACTATCAATCTCTCATATTAATGATTTGTTGTTGCCATTCTCTCCATACCAAAGTAAATACAGTCCATTAGCATTAAAAGAACTATTTCTGATTTTGCTGCTGTGATCTGACTTCCCAGCTAAAACAAATTCCACAGTAAACAATGACTTAAATACTTTCCACTCTCAAAGCTCACACAGAAAATAGTAGTATCAATGGGATATAATTTGTTCAAGCACACTGGGGGGAAAAAAGTGCTTTGTTTATAAGCGCTTAAACTACCCTTGTCTAAAGGAGTTTGTTATGCCAAATGTCACATTTTGTTATTACGACAAACAACTGTATGTTTTGAAGCACATCTGTGTCCAATAACTAATATATTTTTATAAAATTATCAAAATCTCTGCTTTAAACATTGTACAGAACAGAGTCACTAGTGTTTAATTTTATTTCTGAGGCAGCACTACAATATTTTCTTAATATTCTCCACCTCTCCAAGCCATTTCCTGTGGTTTGTCTTAAAATGTAGCCTTGTCAGCCTAAACGGTAGTGTCAACTATACATAAGGGTTTAGAATGAAAGCTACTGTATGATTTGAAATGATACCATGACTGCAGAATCAGCAGAGGTCCAGGGCTGAGTGGGTCTGGAGTCTGAGATAACTTCTCATTTCTAGAGTCGGTTTTGTCTCCCAGATCAGGGATAAAACAAGTTAGTATGGGGGAAAGATTCTGTTGCCTCTGCTCATGTTGCTTCTGTTCTGTGCTACACTTGTTAACACATTAAATAAATATTTAATGATGCACAATACCTTTTATTTTAGTTTAAATTAAATAAGCTCTTCCCTCCATTGGAAAATGACTTACTAAGTCCCCAGAGAGTAGAGATGTTTTTATTCTTCAAAATATGAATATAGATTTGGGATACTTATAAGTTTGGTGATGTTTCTATCTCCATGGCCCCTCCAAAATTCAGATTTGGATGCAAATTCCAAAGGTGGGAGGTATCCAGAACAGCAGTTTTGGGCCCATCACTAGTGGAAACAGCATTTTTTTTTGACTATGTAGTTGCATCTTTCATAGGTAATGATTTTATAACCAAAGAGTCCTGTAACAAGAGGGTAAAAAAGCCCCAGAAAGTGCTGGGCTCTTTGGTGCTGAAAAGGCACTATGTAATTACATAAAAAGCAATGCCCTGAAAAGTTACAAAGAGAAGATTTTGCATCACAATTTGACAGTGACTGAAAAACATACAAGGTTTCTGTGTCTATTCTAGTCTTCCATGTATCAGTAACTCCTACTGATATCAAGGGAAGGCACATGCACATACAGCTGTCTATGCTGGGGAGAGACCCTTGCACATGTTAGAACCCCAATACGAATTTGTGCAGATGCAAGAGTCTCTCTGCATGGAACCAAATGCAAGACAAGGGTAATTGAAAGTACAGTGCTCAATTTGATCTTTCCTATATCATATGTGGGTGAAATTATAGTGATTATTTACTTGAGAGCCTGATAGTGGCAGTTGGAATCAAGTACAAAATACAGGCACCATTGTGCGAGCTCCCCTACCATGTTTATTCAGTTCTGGAGATATCTTCAGTAGGACTGCCAACTATGCCAAACTGTCTACGGAGGAATTATATGCAATAAACATCCCTCACTGGAGAAATGATGATGATGTATTTTATTTAAGTCAACTTGAGAAGTTTCACAATATCCTAAAACAGAACTGTGCAATTACCTCTTCTTCTTGGCATCAGTTCCCTCTTTATTAGCAAAACAACCCCAGCAATCACAGGAAAAAAGCAAAACCATACACAACTGAACCAAGAAAGCCTCTTATCTATTCACCTCACCATGGTATTTTTAAAATTAAATTGTTAAAGGCTTTTGGGGGAAAAAAGCATTAGGTGCTCTTTATAGCTGGAACATGTATGGACTTCTTCAACTTCAATGACAGTGAGCTGTAGCTCACGAAAGCTTATGCTCAAATAAATTTGTTAGTCTCTAAGGTGCCACAAGTACTCCTTTTCTTTCAATTTCAATGTATTTCTTACAGATGCTTGAGTATTAATGGACTTAACCAAAGAAGTAGCAATATTGAACTTTAAGTACTTTACACAATTAAATGCTAATGCTTCCATCATTAACAATTACACTAAATACCATTCCGAGAAGCATAATGCAGGCAACATATTAAAAGAAATGTTTCTGCAGTTTCCAACCTTTTAGTTCTTCTAAACAGCAGAGAATGAGAAGCCTAAAAACAAGTAGCATTTATTATCGTTGGTTATAAAAAGAGTGCAACACTAAAGCTGAGCAAACTACTGATGACCACAATTATAGACTCTACCCTATTGCCTTCACGTACCCCTGGCTTTTTTCTGTTGTTCCATGTGCATGCAGAATAAAGAAGTCTGCTTCAGGGGGAGAGTTTTCTTGGCTACTTTTACTTTAAATTAGTATTTTCCGTTTTTCTTTTAATCTCAATACTTTCCACTTGTTCACTTTTGAAAACTGAATTGATGCAGAAATCCAGATGACAGTCAAGGGATTTAATAATCAGATGTCTCTCTGGCTGCTTGGAAATGTGTGTTTCATATTATATTAAATATATTGGCATCCATATGTGTTGTGGCAAAACTAGCTGATACAGCAGTAGCCATAACAGTAGTAGTTTGGCAAGTGATGCGAAAGAGAACAAAGTGCTATTGTGAATTTGTATTAAGCTATTACAAATGATGGCTCTATTTCGTAAGGATAAGGCAGTAAAGAGGTCACTTTATTTATATAGTCACACTGCAGTTCTAATTAATGGTGATATCAAAAAGTGTTAGCCAGTAAAAATAAATAAATCTGAAATTGAAAGATTAAACTAAAACCAAACCCTGCCCTGACTGAATGAAGCTGTAGAAAGGGGATGGAGAAGGTGCAAGTCTTGTGGTAGGAACATGACCCAGCCTACTGGGGGGCAACGAAAAATGGCCCAGGGCAGCAAGGGGAAAGAAGGGAACAACAGTGGATGAACATATTTTAGTGCTGCCCCCAAAGGAGCATTATACATCTGCTTTAGCGCATGCTGCTAACCTCAGCAAAAGAGTTGGAGTCTGGGGGCCGAGCCACGCCCCAAGCAGGAAGTCATGTCCCCTTGGGACTGTGGTACATTGTCTGGGGTTGAAATCTGGGGCCCTTCCTAGCATCCTTGCAAGCAACACTGCAATCCTGTTATACTGGGTGTGTGGCAAGAGAAGCAGGTTTCCTCTGCCCTCTCTTTTCTTTCATTAACCTGGGCAGCAAAGAGCTGGATTTTGTCTTCAATTAAAACATTTGCATTTTCTTTTTCCCCAGAAAGCAGACAGAGAGTTCATCTTATCACACGGATGGTTTTCTATAAAGAAATCAACAACAATGTTGTAATTGTCTTTCTTGAAAGGAGGCTTGTCTCTGTCCCCAACAAGACAAAAGCAGAGAAATCAGCTGATACACATTAAGAAAAAGTAAGGGAAAAAAAATTCTTGTTCAGTATTTAATTGTAAAAATATGGTTGGGAGGGAAAGAGAGTTCGAGAAAAGTTACAGTGTTACTAGTATCTGAAACCATTACTTTGAAATGTATGATAGAAGGGTTTTAACACTACTAGCATTCTGGTGGATGGAGACTTTCCTTAGCCTCATAGTTCAATTGCTCTACCTTAGTGCTTCATGGCCCTTTCCACATCCCTTTCCATTCCCTCCTCCCACCGAGCTGAGATCTGTCTATAATTTAGCAATGTGGGAAGGGCAGGTTGGTTGTGACCCCCAGCACCTGTTCATGACCTGAAACGTCTTTAATTTTGTATGAAAAAAAAACAGATGAGAAAAAACAACTAAACAACAACTCACCTGAGTTTGTATGGAGAGTGGTCACCATTTAAAAAAAATCAACATTTGTCAAAAGGTTACTACCCAGTGGAGTCTGAGGTGTGGTAGTAATTTCCTTTTCTATGTATACGAAAATATCTCTGATATCTCAGATATCACTTATGTGTGGTAACTTTTGGCAAATGGAAAGGAGTACTTGTGGCACCTTAGAGACTAACAAATTTATTTGAGCATAAGCTTTCGTGAGCTACAGCTCACTTCATCGGATGCTTTTGGCAAATGCTAACATGAATGGCCACTGTGGTGGAATATGTACAAACTACTCTCACTATGCAACAAACAATTTATATTAAGGCTGGCTGTATTTTTTCTTTTAACAAACAAACTAGTTTGTTAAGAGGTCACTGTCAAATAATATAAGCCCAGCATTTATGTATTTTTAAAATGGGAGGTGGTGAAGATAAAGGAACAGGTGACAAATTATTTTCAGAGGTGTTTTGAAAAATAATTGTATGGGCTTTCTTTTTTCTTCTTCTTATTTATATATTCCCCTACGCTTCTAGGAACCCAAACACAAAAGCATTGTGCTTACCATGCATGAGAACTGTAAAGTGAAATTCACTTTAAAATGAAAGTGAACAAACTTGTTTCACTGACCTAGGTGGCTGAAGGTCAAAAAATAAAAACTGCTCATTGGTGAGATGTAAAACAAATGTTTATATAACTTTCCAGTTTGAATAATGTAAGGATTAAAACAATCTAATAATAATCTAAGGAATGTTTTGAGACCATTGTCCCTTTTAAGTATTACTCATCATTTAGACACAATGGTCAATATGTAGAGACCCACTCCTACTAAACATACAACAATATTTATCTCAAGCTTCCCCCAATAAGAAAGATTTCTAGGATTATGTTTCATGCCTATGCAATAGCCTCTAGAGAAACATAGCAATATATAAAAAGAAAAAGATTATTCTGCAGGTTCTTTTACCAAAAAATGCTAACAAAACTTAATATTGAAATAAAAGAAAAACCAACTAAGTAACAACACAGAACAAAGAGACCCCTGAAAGAGTGATGAAAACCACAGAATAGTGATGGGGTGGCTTTCCATGTGAAGATGTGTTCTTCAGGGCCACCTCTCTCCTTCCTTGTCACAATGGAATACAACTCTTCAGAGGATGATTATATATTCTCAGATCATGGATCAAAGAAAGCAGGCTACAGAGGGTCCCAAACTCAAACTGGTCTTAGAACTTACAGTTTAGAGAAGAGGGCCAGATTTAATAGGCTTCCCAACCAATCTATATTACACAGGTCAAACATAGTAATATTTTTTCCATAAAAACTATTGAATTATGTCAAACGAGCAAGAGGACAAAATAGAAACTCCAATATGAGTAGCTCTCTATATTTATCAAACAGAGCAGTTCTCTGATATTTTGTGCACCTGCTCCTCCTTTCAGTTTCAGAGGATGAGCACTTGCGACAAGCATTTCCATTCATTTCAGTGAATAGAATTTTAAACACACACAACTAGTGCCTAAAACAGAAGCTGATCAATGTTCTGAAACACTGTCTTTTTCTTTCAACATACACAGCATCCCATACCTCACGTATATATAGTCTATTTCTATTGCTCCATCTTTGGGGCAGGGAGCCTATCTCCAGGTCTGCAAAACACCTAGGACACTGTTGATATAGTTTATATATAAAGTGTGTGTGTAAAGTAAAATATAAAGTTTATTAAAATATTTCCCTGGGTAACGTGGATAATGTGTTTGCATATATAGGTATATTATTTATAAAGCATGCTGACAATGTCCTAGGTGCTTTACAGACAAGTAAGATGTCACACACACAAACAACATACTCTGTCTTATTCCAAATAGAACGTTGGCCAGCTATGAAGGAACAACACAGCTCATGAACAATTCCCTCTTGAAGAATTATAAATGGCTCATCTCATTTGATCACTTAGATGCCTCAAGATGATTCCTCTTCGGAAACTGGCATGTGGGATTTTATTTTTCCCATTGCTTGCTGGTACAGCTTTAATAAATCACCAATAATTCAAAGGCCACTGTTAAAATATGACCAGCAAAGTGCACCAGTGCTAGAGGTGTTCCATAAACATTCTTCACAAAAACCTCATCTAGACCGCAGTGTTACCAACTATTTCAACCTACCTTCATTTCTGCCAGCAGCGACTACTATTTGAACCTTCTTCTAGTCTCCATATGGAGTGATGGCTAAAGAACAGGCTCACAATACTAACATTTTTCAGGCGTACACAGCTGTGAAATGAATATATATCTGGAATGTGTTTAAATTAAAGAAAAGTTTTGGATTATAAAAGGAACAACAATAGTTTTGCAAACCATAGTGTTATTGTGCATGCTACTTGGGGAAATTTAGATTCATTCCTAGATTATCCTCCTAGCTATTTTTCTAATTATGTGGCAAAACTGTATTTAGTTTCTATTTTTTCAGGTCAAGTCAGTGCTGGTGGGAAGGGGGTTTAAGAGATTTTTTTTGGTGGTATTCACCATCAGCTATGTGACAGCAGATTCTCTACAGAACCCTCCCAAGTCCAAATGGGGCAATGAGGATCAATAATCATTCATTCTGAAAAATCTCTGTTATATATTTATTCCCCATACAAGCTGGATGACTGCAATAGCGGTGCTCTTTTCAAAAGAAAGCTACTCATACTGTCATAAATCCTTTTGTCCTTGAGTCCAGAAGGGTCACCTCCACATCTCTCCTGAGCACCTAGGTCCATGGAGTGAAAGCCACTCCAGTATTATGTGATAAGTAATAGTATGTTGCCTCTATACGTTTTCTTTCATCTTCGGGGATCCTCAAATACTGTACAAACATTTGTACAAATTATAGCTCACTTTTGAAATGCAGTTGCTGTTTAATAGCTATCAGTAATATTACATCACAGTTCAGAGCAATTAGGAGGATGCCATTTCTGATAGAATTGACGGGGAGAATTTTAGATAGGTAGAATATAATTGCCTATGCTTGAATTAGGCTAGAACACCAAGGATAGCACCACTATTCTTTGTTGTATGCATGGTCATTATACCTCCTGGTATGGATTAGCTATCTATTGGTTGAACCCACATAAATATTGTTATCCATCCTTATGTCCCAAACTGATATGTTAAAGGCCGGTGGAGCTGGAATTTTTACCAATAGCAGCCCCTGTACAAGGTAATCTGACAGGCTGAAAGTGCACCATGGATTTAGCACCTCCTCCAATCTAAATTCTACATTAGCAGCAACGTGCTCAGGGACTGATTGTTGTACTACAGCACCTTTCAACAGCAGGTATGAAACAAAGACCCTTGTCCGAAATTCTTTCTATGTTTCTCTCTCACCCTCTTTTACATCCATCTCATTCCTAACCTCGCACCAGAGTCGGCAACACTGCCATTTAGTTTGTTCATTTATAGAATCTACTCTTATGCTCATCGCTTAGGGAGGTAAGAACCACACAGAGATTAATGAATTTTCATCCTCACAATGTACTTCTGAGATCAGGAAGTCGTAGCATTCTCATTTTACAGATGGGATGCTGAGGCACAAGGAAATGATGTGCCCAAGGTTACACAGGATTTCAACCTAGATCTCCTTAGTCCCAGTTCCTTAACCATGAGACCATCCTTTCTCTTACAAGACAAGTGAGCCAGTTTCTTGATTCTTCTTTCCGGTTCAGGAGAAAAACTGAGTAACAGTATTACAAGATTAAAAATAAAAAAAGCAATAGTGAAATCATTTCTACAGTTAAAAATTGGAAGGTAACATGCTATCAAACGCACACAAACAAGCATAAATGTAGCATCTACCTTATATGAAATATGGATACAAAAAGCCTACATGAGTAACACGGGAGTAGTGTTTTATTTTAAATATTTTAGCCACGAGAAAACTGTACTTAGAAAGCGTATATAATGGCTCATAAATTGAGACCTTTTATCTTCTCTTCATCCATAAAATACTTTATCCCTGCAATTCGAGGCAACATAAAGAATCTAGTGAATAAATAAAATATCCTTTTTTCCCCTCTATAAATATGGAGAGGAAAAAAAGAACTAAACCATCGCCCCTCTCCCCCCCCGCAAACCACCCTCATATAAATTGCTTGGCCTTGAAACAGATTAACAGATTGCCCCAAAGTATGGTAAGCTGATGGTGTATAATTCTGCTCCATCTTTACTAAACAACAATATCTGTTAAGCAGCTGGGTTGTGTTAGTCATTTTGACTGTCAGCCCTGATCCTTTGGGCCTTGAAACCTCACTCATTCTCCACCAGCTCGAGTCACTTCTTTTGATTAAACTGTTCACTGCTTACAGCCAGTTGAATTTTCACACTGGAGACCAGGCACAAATCCTCACAAATAATTAAAAAAATAATAATCATGAAAAAATAAAAAGAATCAATTGGAATCCTGTCAGGTATTTCAGTGAAAGCAGGATAAGCCTAAAGTTAATAAGAACCTTAAAGATATTTGGTTCATCCTATGCACAGATTCAGTAAAAAAGGACATTGAAGATCCTGGCATCAGAAATGACAGGAGACACATGAAAGAAAGGTGTTATTTTAAAGTTAACAGCAATAAATTTAAGGTCCTAATCTTGCATGGATATCCACATGGGAAGACCCCTGCACCTGCACAGAATACTTTGAAAGATCTGGGCTGCACTGACACATTTTCAAAGGGGCTATTAGCACAGCCTCCTTATATTTGTGTGCAAATTGTGCAGCAAAGAAGGTGAAGGTCTATGAAAATCTGGAAATCACTATATTTATAATGGGCTAGATCCTCTCAGCTGGTGTAAATTTGTGTAGCTCCAAGAAAGTCAATGGAGTTATGCCAATATGTACCAGAGGAGAATCTGGCCCTAAAGCATTTTCATTATACAGGGATGTCCTAAGCATAAGCTATGTAAACTGTTAAAAACATTGCTCTCTTTAAAATAAAAAGAATTGAACATTTTATTACAGTTTAAGATGGATTTGGATTCTCATCCATTCTTGAAAAGTACTTATTTTTGTGTTGGTAGATACAAATATTCTCCTTAGCACCTAGTTGATAAACTTTTAATGTAAACCTCGTAGTTATTTATTCTGGCTATCACTACGGAAACATTTTTGGGAAATCACAACCTCAAGTCCCTTACTTTCTTTCTAACACTCAAACAAGGAGTCCGGTGGCACCTTAAAGACTAAGAGATTTATTTGGGCATAAGCTTTCGTGGGTAAAAAACCACTTCTTCAGATGCATGGAGTGAAAATTACAGTTGCAGGCATTATATGACACATGAAGAGAAGGGAATAACCTCACAAGTGGAGAACCAGTGCTGACAGGGCCAATTCAATCAGGATGGATGTAGTCCACTTCCAATAACTGATGAGGCAAAGATGCTTTTGTAATGAGCCAGCCACTCCCAGAGCCTATTCAAGCCCAAATTAATGGTGTTAAATTTGCAAATGAATTTTAGTTCTGCAGTTTCTCTTTGAAGTCTGTTTCTGAAATTTTTTTTGTTCAAGTATAGCTACTTTTAAATCTGTTATAGAATGTCCAGGAAGATTGAAGTGTTCTCCTACTGGCTTTTGTATGTTACCATTCCTGATGTCCGACATGTGTCCATTTATTCTTTTACGTTGGGACTGTCTGGTTTGGCCAATGTACTTAGCAGAGGGTCATTGCTGGCACATGATGGCATATATAACATTAGTAGACGTGCAGGTAAATGAGTCTTTGATGACTTAAATCATGTGGTTGGGTCCTCTGATGTGTAGCTAGAGTAGATATGGGGTCAGAGTAGGCAATGAGGTTTGCTACAGGGATTGGTTCCTGGGTTAGTGTTTCTGTGGCATTGTGTGTAGTTGCTGGTGAGTACTTGCTTCAGGTTGGGAGGCTGTCTGTCTGACTGCCTCCCAAGGTCTGTGAGAGTGAGGGATCTTTTTCCAGGATAGGTTGTAGATCACTGATAATGTGCTGAAGAGGTTTTAGCTGGGGGCTGTACATGATGGTCAGTGGTGTTCTGTTATTTTCCTTGTTGGGCCTGTCCTGTTGTAGGTGATTTCTGGGTACCTGTCTTGGTCTGTCAATCTGTTTCCTCAGTTCCCTAGGTAGGTATTGTAGTTTTAAGAATGCTTGATAAAGATCTTGTAGGTGTTTGTCTCTGTCTGAGAGATTGGAGCAAATTTGGTTGTATCTTAGGGCTTGGCTGTAGGAGATGATCATGGATCAATCAATGGATCATGTGATGTGTCCTGGATGGAAGCTGGAGGCATGTAGGTAATTATAGCGGTCAGTAGATTTCTGGCACAGGGAGGTATTTATGTGACCATCATTTATTTACACGGTAGTATCTAGGACGTGGATCTCTTGTGAGGACTGGTCCAGGCTGAGGTTGATGGTGGGGTGGAAATTGTTGAAATCCAGGTGGAATTCTTAAGGCCCTCCTTCCCGTGGGTCCATATGATGAAGATGTCATCATTGTAGTGCAAGTAGAGGAGGGGGGCTAGGGGATGAGAGCTGAGGAAGCCTTGTTCTAAGTCAGCCATAAAAATGTTGGCACACTGTGGGGCCATGCGGGGACCCATAGCAGTGCCACTGTCTTGAAGGTACAAGCTGTCCCCAAATCTGAAATGGTTGGGGATGAGGACAAAGTCACAAAGCTCAGGTGTGCTGTGGCCTCACCAAGGATACTATTCTTGACCGCTTGTAGTCCATCCTCATGTGGAATATTGATGTAAAGAGCTTCTACATCCATGGTGGCCAGGATGGTGTTTTCAGGAAGATGACCAATGCATTGTAGTTTCCTCAGGAAATCAGTGGTGTCTCAAAGATAACTAAGAGTGCTGGTAGCATAGGGTCTGTCTGAGGAGACAGTCCAAATAGCCAGATATTTCTGCTGTAAGAGTGCTGATGCCTGAGATGATGGGGAATCCAGGGTTTCCAGGTCTATGGATCTTGAATAGCAGATAGAATACCCCTGGTTGGGGCTCTGGGGATGTGTACGTGTAGATTTATTTCTGTGTTATAGCAGGGAGTTTTTTGAGCAGATGGTGTAGTTTCTTTTGGTACTCCTCAGGGATCAGAGGATAGCAGCCTGTAGAATGTGGCATTGGAGAGTTGCCTGGCAGCCTCCTGTTCATAGTCTGACCTGTTCATTATGACAGCACCTCCTTTGTCAGCCCCTTGGATTATAATGTTAGAGTCTAACACTCAGCCATTCTATTTGGCATAAACAATGGGTTTTGCTTACACATTACTGAAAATAAAATTCAACTGATTGCGAAAGAGGGCTACTTCCTGTCTCAAAGATTCTTAAATCAGCAACCACTTCAGTGGCACAAATACTCTCTAGTACAGTGGTTTTCAAACTGCGGGTTGAGACGCGGTACTGGGTCGCGGAATGTAAGGCACTGGATCTCGGTGGCTTGGTCAGCACTGCCAACGGAGCCTTTAAAAGTCCTGCTGGCGGTGCTGCCTGGCTAAGGCAGGCTAGTCCCTACCTGTTGTGACACCGCGCCCCGGAAGTGGCCAGCAGCATGTCCGGCCTAGGCGGGGGTGGAGGGGGGTCACAGAGTTCCGCACGCTGCCCCCACCCTGAGTACTGGCTCCACACTTTCATTGGCTGGGTCCTGGCCAATGGGACTGGGGGTGAGGGGGACGGTGCCTGCAGGGGAGAGCCATGTGGAGCTGCTCGCGCACCTCCGTCTTGGAACCAGACCTCTGCTGTCCACTTCCGGGGTGCAGCGTGGTCCGCAGTGCCAGGAAAGGCAGGAAGCCTGCCTCTGTACCCCTGCTGCGCCCCTGACCACGAGCCGCTGCAGGTAAGCCTGTGCCCCACTCCTATGCCCCAATCCCCTACCCCAGCCATGAGCCCCCCAAACCCAGAGTCCCCTCCTTCACCCAAAACCCCTCATCCCCAGCCCCACTCCAGAGCCTGCACCCCACCCCAAAACCCCAACCTCCCAGCCCCAGTCCTCCCACACCCTGAAGCCCTCATTCCAGGCCCCACCCCACAGCCCTCATCCCCACACCTTAACCCTGTGCCCCAGCCCTGAGCCCCTCATCTCCAGCTCCTTTGGGTCGCGAACATCTATAATTTTCTTCAACTGGGTCACCAGGAAAAAAGTTTGAAAACCACTGCTCTGGGCAATTTAATAATTCTGAACCTCTTCTTTAAATTTTATCTAATAAAATAAAATGTTTGTTGTATTTCAAAGGCTTATGTTCCAATAGTTTGCAGTAATGGGCTTTCTGATGCTGGGTGATTATGAAACCCCTATTCTCATAAGTTCATGATGTATGTCTGTCTATAACTCTTTCTTGTTTATGGGAATAAGACCAGCCTTGTCTCACTGTCATTTCAGAGGAAGAGTCACAGTTATTTGACTTTTGATCTACATGGCAACTAGCTTCACCACCTGCACTGGGTATGAGCCGTTACTGTTACTGAGCTTGCTTTGTACCATCTTGTGAACACAGCAAGCCTTTTAAACTAGAAACAAGCTGATATGTGAATACACCAATTTACAATGTAAACTTTCAGTCCAAAAATATGGGCCATCTTTATGGCCAAATGAGTGACATGCATATATTGTTTACTGATTATATCATTAAATAAAACATATGGCTAAAGTTCTTCATTCACCTATGGTGGATTAAAACACAATGGTGTAATAGTGTGGTAAAATGGCAATGTAAAGCATTGCTTTATACTGGTACAGTATTATAAATAGCTGCTCAGAAATGAGGTACAAGCCCCCATTGCCACTAACAGTAATTAGCTTAAGGCTGTACTGAAAAAAATGCATCTTCACAATCAACACGTGTACCACTCACACTTAAAACTACATTTAAAAAATATAGCGGTGATTGAAAACAGCAAAGTAGTTTTCCTGGAAGGATAAAGTGAACCATATGCCTTCCAATATCTAAGGCATGACAAGGCAGGTTGAGAACCACATTTTTAAAACAGCCTCCCCTGGTTAAATTTATTATTTCTACATCATCATAAGTGGGCACAGTGCTTTGCAGATTTCTAAACGTACTACCTACTTGCTCAAAAACAAGCATATCAATATAGAATCATAGAAGATTGGGGTTGGAAAAGACCTCAGGAGGTCTCCTAGTCCAACCCCCTGCTCAAAGCAGGACCAACCCCAACTAAATTATCCCAGCCAGGGCTTTGTCAAGCCGGGCCTTAAAAACCTCTAAGGATGGAGATTCCACCACCTCCCTAGGTAACCCATTCCAGTGCTTCACCACCCTCCTAGTGAAATAGTTTTTCCTGATATCCAACCTAGACCTCCTCACTACAACTTGAGACCATTGCTTCTTGTTCGGTCATCTGCCACCACTGAAAACAGCCTAGCTCCATCTCTTTCGAACCCCCCTTCAGGTAGTTGAAGGCTGCTATCAAATCCCCCCTCACTCTTCTCTTCTGCAGACTAAATAACCCCAGTTCCCTCAGCCTCTCCTTGTAAGTCATGTGCCCCAGCCCCCTAATCATTTTCGTTGCCCTCCTCTGGGCTCTGTCCAATTTGATCACATCCTTTCGGTAGTGGGGGGGCCCAAAACTGAACTCAATACTCCACATGTGGCCTCACAGTGCCGAATAGAGGGGAATAATCACTTCCCTCAATCTGCTGGCAGTGCTCCTACTAATGCCGACCAATATGCCATTAGCCTTCTTGACAAAGAGGGCACACTGCTGACTCATATTCAGCTTCTCATCCACTATAATCCCCAGGTCCTTTTCTGCAGAACTGCCACTTAGCCAGTCGGTCCTCAGCCTGTAGCAGTGCCTGGGATTCTTCCATCCTAAGTACAAGGATCTTCACTTGTCCTTGTTAAGCCCCATCAGATTTCTTTTGGCCCAATCCTCCAATTTATCCAGGTCACTCTGGACCCTATCCCTACCCTCCAGCGTATCTACCTCTCCCCCCAGCTTAGTGTCATCCGCAAACTCGCTGAGGGAGCATCCATCTCATCATCCAGATCCTTAATGAAGGATATGCAAACAGGCTTTCAGTTCAAATTATGTCTAAGCAGAGCAGTGCAAATCAAGGAAAGAATTTGGCCACAGATGTTCCATTCTTAAGTAACCAGTTGATCCTCTGCATAGGGCAAGGCAAAGACTTAACTGTCCAGTGCTGGAAGGTGCTTTAAGTTACACTTCATCTAAAATCCAATCCAAATGCTTAAAGTGCCCTTCTTGGGATGATAATGCAATTTGTTTTAATATTACCAAGTGCAAGTTAAACAAAAGCTGATGATAAATGCTGCATAGATGATAAATGCGACATAGAGAGATCCTCTGGGTGAACCATGTTAGCATTCACAGCACAGTAAATAAATATTTGCAGAATGGACACAGGTCACTGAAAAACTCCTTTACTATTTTCCTCAGCTGGAGCATAGGAATACCAATTATGAGCCATTGTGTACAGACACAACTCTTTAGCACATGTAATTGTATAAAATTCCAAGTAATATGCGACACGAAACCAAAACCATGTTTATAAATCAATTACTTAAAAAAATGAGTCAGACCCTGAGCTGGTATAAATCTGTGGGCACCCTCGACTTCAAACTGATGATTTACACCAGCTGAGGGTCTAACCCTAGTGTTTCCAGATACAAAAGTATAAACTATTCATATTGCTTCCCCTATTTCTCAGTTGTCTCAAAAAACAGCAATTGATAAGAATCTCCTGGAAGACAAGGCCACTTTTTTACCCGAGTTAGTGAACCCAATTATAGGAGAAAAGGAGTATTAGTGCTTACAATTTGAGTTTGTCTCAGACAAGCATATTGCAAGATTCTCTCCTTTGACTAAATCATTTTCTCATTATCCTCATGTAAATCTGGAGTAATTCAATTGATTTCAATAGATTTACAGCAGTATTATGGAGAACGTATTTTCAACAGTAGTTTAAACTGTAGGAGTAAAATTTAAAGAAGTTCTCCCAGGTCCCTCAAAGTTGATGTTTAAATCCTGCTGTGACTTTTATAGGCCTTCTTGATCTGAACCGAATCTTCCACAGTAAAGTGGAAAATGTCTAAGACACAGGAAAAATAATCAAACCCTCATACCCCTGACCACTAAGCAGACTAAACAATCTCACATTATAAGACCCCATTTTCTAATTCAGGGCTTTGTTATTCTTCAGACAGCTGGTTGGCAGGTTAGTAATGTGTGAACATTTCTTTCCCATGATTCAAATGTCCAGTCCAATATATCTACACATACTGCTCAAGGACATAAGTTCCACCATAACAGCACTACTATCTTATCTGCAACCAGCTTTTTCCAACCGATCAAGTTTTGCTTGGTTGTTGATTTCATTGAGGAGCGTCACCACTTGAGTCTGCAAATCCTTGCTGAAATGAGTAATCCTTATTCAAGAGTACTTCCATTGATAGCAATAAGAATACCTGTGTAAGAACTGCTCATGTGAGTAAAGCTGGCAGAATTAGGCCCTAGTTTTAGAAAAATACACCATTTTTCTCTCCTAACTGACTCAAGTGAAAACTTTATACTCTAAATCAGTGGTCACCAACCAGTAGATCAAGATCAACTGCTTGATCCTGGAGCCTCTGCCAATCGATCGTGATCTCTGGCTGCTAAAAGTCTGGTGGCACAGCATGGCTAAGGCAGGCTCCCAGAAGCGGCCAGCGCGCCCCCCCCCCATGGTGGGCAGGGGACTCCGCTCACTGCTCCTGTCTGCAATCATTGCCTGCGCAGCTTCCGTTGGCCAGACACGGGGAACTGCAGCCAATGGGAGCTGTGTGGGCAGTGCTTGCAGCGAGGGGCAGTGCGGAGCCATGTGCACCCTGTGCACCCCCCCCCCGAGGCAACAGAGGCATGCTGGCTGCTTCGGGAGCAGCATGGGGTCAGGGCAGGCAGGGAGACTGCCTTAGCCTTGCTGCACCGCCGACTGGGAGCCGCCCAAGATAAGTGTCAGCTGGCGGGAGCCCACAGCCCTCCTGCACCCCAACCCCCAGCCCTGAGTCCCTTCTGGAGCCAGCACCCCCTCCTACCTCTTAAATGCTAGGTAATAAGGGCAAGACTCTGATTTCACACCAACTTTGCATCAGTGTGAAGATTATACTGTTTCTAGTGAAGTTAGTCCTTTAAACCAGTGTGTGATCAGAACCAGAGTCTAATTCTGGCTTAACTCTGCTTCTACTGAAGTCAATATAAAACTTCCATTGACTTCAGTGGGTACAGATTAAGAGGAATGCTCAGCATGTTTGGAAATCACACCCACAATGTCTAAAACAGCTTCTTCAAATGATGGAACTCAACTAACTATGTCCATGCGGTTGTCTTCTGCCTACTAAACACCAACCCTATTCCCTTCCACTTGTTTCCAAAATAAGCAGAACAGTCTGCAATGTAGACAAATGGCTTCATAAGAAAAACAGTTTTAATTCTTGACAATGTATTTTCCTCCCTTTCTTTCCATCTTTTTTTAAGAGAGAAGATAGGTGAGGTTTTGTTTTTTGTTTTTTAATGACAGCAGAAGAGCTCTGTGTAAGCTCAGAAAATTGTCTCTCTCACCAACAGAAGTCAGTCCAATAAAAGATATTACCTCACCCACCTTGTTTCTCTAATATCGTAGGACCAATGTGGCTGCAACCTGGCATACCTTTTTTTAAAGGTTTAAAATATCTAACAGATTTCACCTTTCAAATTTTGGTCCATTTCCTATTTTCTGTCTCACTCCTCTCTTCATACTAAGATTTCAAACAGTGGTAATTCAATATTCTTACTCATTGTGTTTCATCTTAAGCCAATTCCTGAGCTCAGATATACAAATGCAAAATACCAACAAATTAAATAGTTTGCAAAGCTCGCAGCAGTCTGTGCATTAAACTGTAGTTTGGCAACATCTGAGCTCCTAAAAGTTGCATATTAGGACAGCTTTGGATTTCTTCTGCATCTATGTTCCAAAAATCCCACAAATAAGGCTCACAATGAAAAGTGGAGGTTACAATTAAGCTTTGTGCACCAAATATTTATAGCCTTCAGACTCAGAGAAGTGCAAAAAACAAAACAAAACATATTTCCTGAGCACCAGTTATTTCACACTCATGGTAGAACACATGAGCCTCTTTAGAAGCAGTCACAGGGATGATGTCTATCTACATATGATTTTGCTCATCTTTCAACTAACTTGAAGACCAAAGTGTAATCTCTGATAAGGCAGGATTTCATGCAGCTGTGATTATCTCAACAGGACTTTGTGTTTATAAACAAATGTCTTAAATACACTGCCTGGTATACAATAAATATAACTGTAGGTATATGTTGTTCTGTGGCAGTGTCAGTTGTGTTAAAACAACACGTTCCTCAATTCAGTGCTGGCCTTAATCGGTACAACATTGCTGACCTCAGAAGAGTTGTGTCCAATTACAAGAACAATTTCCACTTCCAGCTTATGCTAGTGGTTTCCCTATTTCGCCCTCACAGCAGAAACAATCTGATGAACATTTAAAATATTTTAATTTACTGCTTCACAACACCACCACATCTGAGAGAACTCAGCCGAACAGAAACTAATCATGCCCACCACGAGAGAGCGCACCACCAATTTGCTGGCACGAGCTATGACTTTCTGTGATGTTACAGTTATGGCACATGACACTTATTTTGGCTATGGCATGTCATTGCTGACTATGAAATGCCTTTTGCTTGACTCCCATAACAAAATATTATAAACTTTACTATCTTCTTTTAAGCTCTGATCTCTTAGTGACAGTTAGCATATCTCAAACAGTGCAACTAGAGGCATCAAATGCTATTTAACCTATTTAACTATTCTTGGTATATGTAGTCTAGAATGATCTAGAAGTATCCATTAAGACCCTGATCTTTGTCAAAAAACATAACTGTGCTTTCGATAATGCCATTTCCAGCTGTTCAGATGGACAAAGTTCATAGGGGTGGGAGCGCTGTGGGAGAACAGGAATGGAACAAGTGAGACAGTAATTCCAGTGGGTATAAAAGGAGGAATGGAGAAGAGGGAACAAAGGCCATTGCCCATACAATAGAAAAGGGGGAACATCCTATGAAGGCTGTTGAGAGTATTGTCCATGATGGGTTCAGGGGGTCAACTGGACACAGGGAAAAAGTCTTGCAAAATAAACTGAAAAATAAAACAGAAGTCCAGCATGTGATTCCACACGTCTGCCTGAATAAGTGAGTGACAGGCCTAAGACGTGGCATAAACATAACAAGATTTCATCAGTGGAGATGCATAGCCTTTTTTATCCCATGTATTGAAAATATTAAAAGGAAAAGATCAATTACCTTTCTCTTTAAGATCTTGTTTGCCTCATTTCAACCTCAGATTAAATTTTTATCCCTGCATTACTAACCTCTAAAAATTGGGATTTTGCAAAGGACACTCAGCCACACACTGACCCTCGGGGCATGGCTTGCACTGCTAAAACTGTCATATATGGCCTGATTCTGCAGGGTGCTGAGCATTTCCTGCATACTACAGAGAATCTTCAGTGCCCACTGCTATCAAAGGGCATGAAATTTGCACAGCACCATGCAAGAAAAGCACCCTGACTTCCAGGATGGGCTCACAGGAAGTGTCTTGTGCTAAGTAAAAGCAGAATGTGATTTTCGAAGAGCTTTTTATCATTTCCACACATGCAGAATACTGTCTGCAGGAAGTGTGGCAAGACCTGAAAACTGGCTGTTAACTGCTCATTAATTACAAGAAATGCATCTTGAAAAATATATAAGAGAACATTTCATATCTGAAATAAGAACACAAAACCCAGTGAAAAGTACACTGATTTTTAAAAATTCTTCTCTTTAGTACTACTGATACACATCTCTATCCTTAGGATAACTTTACCCCTTTATTTGACAAATCTCAAAGGTTTACATGTTTTCTGGTTGGAATTCCTAATAATGAAGTATGTTTACCCTTAGAAATTATGCTGAGATTACATTTAAGATTTCCAGATGTTTCCCTATCACTTCAACAAAGAAATAAGACTGCCTGTTAAAATGGGGGAAAAACGACTAGAATGACCAGTAGTAATTAGTTCTCAGATTTGTTCTGGCAAATAGGGCAATAATATGTTCATTATTCAAGGAGTATCTTGTGATTAGTTGTGCCACATAGTTTTTCAGTTTTATTTGTATAAAACAGCATATTTCATGATCACAAAGGAGTAATTTAATATTACAATACAAACATTTACATTAGTGTAACATTTAAATTACATATGTTGAAATTCAGGAAATGAAAAAAAAAGTAATGTTCTCACAGTAACATTAAAAGCCGATGTTATACATCCTGTGTATTTTGAGACATACATTTAATGTAAACACTACAGGCTAGGCTGTCACTGCAGCAAGCCCTGAGTACGGGGCAGTGCATAGCTGCCCAAGGAAAGGACCAACTGTTAAAATTCTTTCCCTAGCTCCCACTTTCACTTCAAGTTAAGGGGACTGCTCACATGCATAAAGTTAGGCATGTGCTTAAGTGCTGTGCTGAATCAAAGCATGAGTCACCGGAGTAAACAGAGGTGGACTGGAAGCAGACTTTTGCACAAGAATGTACCATTTCAAATTACTTTTCAGAGTAGAACAGCACCTTGAAGTAGGATTTTTTTTTCTCCACTAGAAAACTGATGAAACAGATTCTACTCAAACTTCAAAAACAAAATTGCCACTGCAAAGCATGCAAAATTTCTGCTAGAAAGGAAAACTTCTCCAAAAGCATGAAAATGAGGGTTATAAAGACAGACCTAATCTTACATTAAACTATCACAGTGCACTTGAGATCATAAAAGCTTCCATCAGAATTACTGCAGAATCAAATCACACAGGCGTCACACTGACAGTGAGAAGGGCTCTTGCTCTAAAGAAAGTTTGATTGTGAAAGTCTTTTGGGATGGAAACAAGGAAAGGTGGGTAAACGAGGAACTCCTTGCACAGTTGTTTCTATTTGAATGGCCTCTCTTGCTATTTCTGAGAGTGGTGATGTGGGCTAGGCAGCCAAGGAAGACCATAATTAATTTTGCAAGTCTCAAAGAGCAAAAGGGTAAGCAAAAGAGCCTGATGGATCCATTGCTCCCCAGTTAGAGTGACCAGACAGCAAGTGTGAAAAATCGGGATAGTAGGTGGGGGGTAGTAAGAGCCTATACAAGAAAAAACTCCAAACCTGAGACTGTTCCTATAAAATCAGGACATCTGGTCACCCTATCTCTAGTCATTCAGCCAAATCATTCTGTAGAGGTGGCACACATGTCAGACTTGGGAGGCAATTTCCTTAAAGCTGGATTAATCTCATAAATAAAGACTAGGCCTCTTTGCAACAATTGAAATATTTGAAAACTGCCAGGAACAAAAGCAATTTGTATAAATGGCACATTTTATTCACAAACTGAGGTGCAGACTCTCAAGGGGGTTTCCAGGGCACTTATTAAATATAATGAAATTTGAAATGTTGAAAAATAAGACTAAAAAACTTTGGAGTTCCAAGGGTAGATGAAAATTTCGCTATTGGAGATCTGGGCAGTTATAGCCAGATATTGCTGGGAACAATCTTAAAGAAGAAACTCAACCACCTTTTCTACTGGGATGGAATACTTCTTATTCCTGGTTTTACTAATGGTGGCAATTCATACAGATGTTGGAAATTCTGATAATTTATCACCTGAGACTTGTATACTTCTTGCCTCATTTCCATCAGCTGGAGCTAATGACTGTGTCCTGTTTAAAATTAAATTTAAAAAAAAGGTTTGTTTATATAGGCAGATGTGTTCATGCGTTTTCCAGGGCATTTCATATAACAACTCAGAAGATGAAAATCTGAATTATTAGAAGGTAGAGTCATAGGGTCAGAAATCATGATGTTCTGCAAGGGAAAACAATGTGTCATTTTGGAGGGTACTAGATACTTTTCTTAATAATGATGATGTCAAAAAAGTTCTTGGATTCTACATCTCCTGAAATAAATGAACGTAGAGGAAGAGTTGGTGCCAAATGTATCTGCTATCAAGACATTCACACCTGGAATATTTATTTGGTTACTGTTTGATTATGTTCGTTTCCCATTACGCTGTGTGTGGCTTGGAGACTCTCCAAAGAGGTTATCCCAAATCTTTGTTAAAGCTTTTCACGGCGATTGAGCTTAATTATGGACAAAAGAAAGGCAGGGAAACTGAAGGGCTCTCAGAATGTGTGGTGGGATTTATACCTTCCCCTAAATCTGTCCAACAAACTGTGACCTGCTAAGATCATGGAAGGGGTGGAGGTGGAAGGATGGATGATTCAGATGGGGCCTCATTATATGATTTGGAAAAGTTACATTATCTTATGTAAGAATCTGTTAGTTGGAAACTATAATTGGAATTTTGCTGGCCTAATGTTATGTATTGAACATTTTAGATTTATCATTGTATTAAATTTTGGGTGGTGCTGAGAGCAATGGATAAGTGACAACCAAAATGAATAATTAAATAGTCCCATATTCATTTTGATTGATCTTTGCAAATTCCTATCAATTCGCTGACATCTTCCTAATAGTGAACTGTCCTGAATATAATATGCCATTTTAGATGCAGTCTCAGTCTATGTTCTTTTCAGGATACTGAAAATACCTGTATATTTGGAAATGAAGATGGATTACAATCTAGTTTAAGTGAGGAGACAGTTTTTAAACGTTTATCCTAGATCTCTTTTCATCTGAATACCCACATGCAGGTATTTGCGCCAAATTAGCAGTAGGTAATGAATTCTGATTCATATGAGGCAGTTATTTCCTGTAGTGGTTAGAGCAGCAAACTGGGATAAGGAATTCTATTCCTATTCTGCCACTTGATTCACTGTGTGAGCTATGAAAAGTCACTTAACCTGTGTCTATTTCAGTTCTCCAGCTGTAAAATAGGGATAATGTTTACTCGCCTTTAATGAAAGGTTTCTATACAGCTGAAAAGTATTTACCATCAGTCTGGAGCATATTCTGCATTCAGGTTCATAAGCCTCCCTAAATATGTAATTCCTTACTATGTTTGACCATGCTCACAAAAGAGAATGGTTGGCCTTTCCCAGCTATGAACAGTTACACTCAATACATCACATTTGTAACCACTAAGGCAGGCGTACAACTTCAAAGAGTAACAGCGGATTCATACACGATAGCAGCAACTACAGTGTTCAACTTAACAATATCTTTTCCATATGATAATTGTGAAATATGGCCCTCCATCACTGTTCTTTATTGGTTCCAACAATTCAACAAATGTCTGTGTGATACTTAGTGGAGTAAGCAGTATTACGACCCAACTGCCAAGCTATAGTAATTATTTTCCTACACCTGCACCTGATGATGTTCTTTGCTGACTTTCTATTTTTATCTCTTGCAATTGCTCCTCAATGGCTAAACAACATTAGAAGCTGCCGAGGCTGGGATACTGCTGGACAGTTTTGTCAGTATAGTCATAAAATATTATATCACTCCTGGATACTACCTGTTTGCTAATAACGTCCTGAGGAAATTTTCAGAGTGTCTCCTACTATATCAATTGCCTCCACCTGGGCAAATCTTTATGCTCATCTGTATGAATTGCACAGATATACCCTATTTGCTTGGCCTAAACCTTAACCTTTTAACCAGATGGGTGATTCAGTTAGGCTTTTTTTTCTTTTAAACAAAGAAAGAGAAAATCCACTGCCCTTCTGACATACAAAAAACATGTCTTTTTGGTGTTTGACTACATAATCCATTTGTCAGAAAACAGAGCCTCGAGTATATTTCACAAAGGTCATATTTTTCATTTGGTTTATGGAACACTTATAAACTAGGACTCTAAACTGTGATTCCCAAACACAAAACAAAGTCAAAGGTTACAGCATATGTTTTTGTTCCAGCCTCTTCAAATTACTTGCAAATGTATTCAAACACAATGTGAGCAGATACTTTATTTTATTGAAAATAACAGACTACAGAGTCCTGTAAAAAGCAAGGCTGAGGTACATCAAGCATAAACATGGAAAAAATACATTGGTTTAGAAACTCATAAATCCTTATTTGAATCTGCCAACCTGAAAGCCAAGTAAAGCCCGAAAAAACTATTTTTCCTAAATGTTATGTCTGATTAAGCCATACTATTAAATGACAGCTGAACTTTAACATTAATATGATATTATTTAAATAACTGCATGATTTTTTTTTACACTAAAAATGATGAATGATTTTTGGACAGCTCAATTGACAAAGCAAGAAGCCCCTTTAATGAGATTTGACAAAATGGAGACATATGCAGAATATTCGTTACAGCTCATGTCGCAGGACCCTTCCTGGGGAGGCTATGGGTTTTTTTTTTTTTTTAATATTGTCTACAAGCACTGAAGCATCTCTTTCAATTGCCACTTCGTTTCTCCATGGATTTTGAATTTAGCTTTTGTCATTTACATATTACTCTTAATCACAGAATTTTGTATGTTATGGTTCAGAGTTGGAAATATGATAAGTCTGAAATGGAGGCACGAAGTGCAGATATCTTAACCTTTGTCAGCTGGGTATAGAAGGAACTAAGAAAGCTATTTTCTGAAGGAGACTTATGGAGAGATAAAGCTTGCACTGAAGAACAACTTATAAATTCCGTTTGCCAATATTTTCCGAGGCTAGCGATAAATCGGTAACTTCGCTAAAACTTAGGATTTAAATTTTTTTTTTTTAAAGAAATTGGCTTAAACAAATACACAATACAAAAGGCTTGCATATTGTGAAGAGCAACTTAGGAAGGGTCAACTCATATCAACTTCTTGCAGAATATTTTATGAATAACCTATTCCTTAAAACTATCATTCCTAGCATGTCCAATGCCACCCATAATTCGGGTGACTATTCTTTATGGAGCCAACTATAAGTCTAGAAATACAGACAGCATAGTGCTACAAGTGTACAGCTTTGCTGAATAGATAACTCCATGTCCAGGGATTCCATTGGCTAAAACAAGCTTTCTGGTAAATATATTGATTTAAATTCAAGGTGGCTGGAAATCACTGAATATCTTTCTCACCCTCCCTAAAATTCCAAGTAGATTTTTAGGATGTTGCCATTTTTTTTCTTCACACTTCACTTTAAATCCCAGGGCTACATTTCCATAATATTACACCACCCAGGAGAAGCATGCTCAAAACACAATGTTTTTAAAAGAGTGTCTCTAGTATGTTCAAACTAGAATGAATTATTTTAAATTATGCTCCGAGTATAAATTGTATTATAAATATAAAACAATCAAATTTAAACTAACAGGTTAAATCACCTGACTGTATATCCAGAAACAATGGGTGCTGTATCTCCATTAAACAGCCTATTTTTAGAATAGGATAAAAACCGACAAATGGTTCAGCAAAGGGACCACACCTCCAATGCAATTGTACTTATGCCTGTTTGGTGCTCTGTCCCCCTCTGGTGACACCTAGCTCAGCTACAGATTGATGAGTCTGCTACAGCGTTGGCTAAGGGCCATCTAGCTTTTAGCTCATGCAGTAGAGGCTTAAACACTAAGCTTCAGAGGTCCCAGGTTCAATCCCGCCTGCCGACAACCAGGGTCCGTCGGCATTACACGATGGAAAACTATTTTACAGCCAACCTAATTTTTTTCATAGTTTGTGCAAAACTCCTATGCTGAAAACGTCCCTCTCATCTGATTTTTCCTCAGTGAATGCTTGTGCCAACATCAATATTTAGTTTCAAGAGATTCTACTGGATCGTGAGGAAAAAACCATGCAAGTTAGCCAAATGCTGAGATATAATTAAAAATAATAAAGCTGATAGAGACAGAGGTATCCCTACCTTGTCCTTACCTTCGCAACATTCCAGTTAGGATCCTGGAGCTCTTTCCCAAGTTTGCATCTGTTTCTCTAAGCTGAGGAGAAGAAGGTTATATTAAAAATACCACATGCACTCCATTAAGTACAAACAGCAGAGTTCTATTGTACATTGGTTTAATCTTCCTCAGTTTTAGCTCGCATTCAATTCTAGTAAAGCTCTAAAATTTAAGTGTAGATTTTTTTTCCTTACATAAAGATGAAATCTATGAAAGATTCAACAGTGGATGTGACAAAAAGCAAAGGCTCTATAAATAAAGATCTGAGGAATAAAAGGCATTACAGATTAGCATCTATATTTTCCATTGTGTCTCTGTGTGTGTGCGTGTCCTATGAATGTTACCGGGAGTTAAATGAGGGTACCAAGGGACGAGGAGATACTCAAAGGGTTAGCTATTCTTGTTTTTTCACATACTGTTCTTTCAGTTGTTTACATAGATGCTCCAGACAAAGCAATCTGAAGGAAAAACAGTATCACAGAACAATGTCATATGACTGATACAATGGAAAATATATCTTTAAAATATTTTCATAGTGCTTCTACAGCAAAGTTTTACCTATTTTAAATATGAAAGTAGGAACTAATCTTACAGTTTATAGCAACTTTAATTGAAATGGATCCCAAAACACTTTACAGATTGTGCAAACTACTATATATGGGTGTATATGAGATTAAATATATTTAATTATAATTATAACAACTTTACCCACCCCTTTGGTCAAAAAAAGGTAGTGGTTTAACAGTGCTCAGCAACACTACATATCCAAATGAACTTAATTAACTTTCTTGTTACAGAGCTCTATAGTAAACACGGCATTTTAGGCAAATACCAGATTTAAGAGCAGTTTTCAGTCCAAGAAAGGGAGGCTATAGAGTGATTCTCACTATCTCTCTGGCCTAATAAATATTTAAGTATTTTTACCAGTCTGTGCTTCAGAGAGAGGATTCAGACCTAGTTCTTCCACATTGCAGCTAAGTGTCCCGACCATTGGTCTACTGGATATAAGAAGTGGGCCTTGGGTGCCTTCTCCTCCTTGGTTTTGTGAACAGTGCCTAGATCCCCTTGGGAATCTAGCACCAGGTTTCCTTTGTTTTTTTAAGAAAGTGGTTAAAATCAAATTGCCTAAAATCAAAACAAACCTTTCGTTTTGGGTTGAACAAAACATAATTGGCGATGGGTTGAACAAAACATCAAGTTTTGGGTTGAACAAAATATCAAGTAGGACCCAAACGGTTTTTGCTTTTCGCAATTTTCTATTCACCGAAAATGCCAAAAAATGTAGGTTTCAGAGTAGCAGCCATGTTAGTCTGTATTCGCAAAAAGAAAAGGAGTACTTGTGGCACCTTAGAGACTAACAAATTTATTTGAGCATAAGCTTCCGTGAGCTACAGCTCACTTCATCGGATGCATTCGGTGGAAAATACAGTGGGGAGATTTATAGACACACACACACACACACACACAGAGAACATGAAACAATGGGTTTTATCTTTGTTGCAAGGATAGGTTCCTGGGTTAGTGGTTCTGCTGTGTGGTTGCTGGTGAGTATTTGCTTCAAGTTGGGGGGTATCTGTAAGCAAGGACTGGGCTGTCTCCTACGATCTCTGAGAGCGATGGGTCGTCCTTCAGGATAGGTTGTATATCCTTGATGATGCGTTGGAAAGATTTTAGTTGGGGGCTGAAGGTGATGGCTAGTGGCTTTCTGTTATTTTCTTTGTTGGGCCCGTCCTGTAATAGGTGACTTCTGGGTACTCTTACAACTACAATACCCAACTGCTGAAGTGAAGAAACAGATTGATAGAGCCAGAAGAGTTGAAATACTCACCAGCAACCACACACCACGCAACAGAACTGCTAACCCAGGAACCTATCCTTGCAACAAAGCCCGTTGCCAACTCTGTCCACATATCTATTCAGGGGACACCATCATAGGGCCTAATCACATCAGCCACACTATCAGAGGTTCATTCACCTGCGCATCTACCAATGTGATATATGCCATCATGTGCCAGCAATGCCCCTCTGCCATGTACATTGGTCAAACTGGACAGGCT
This sequence comes from Dermochelys coriacea, assembly GCF_009764565.3. Lineage (NCBI taxonomy): Eukaryota > Metazoa > Chordata > Testudines > Dermochelyidae > Dermochelys > Dermochelys coriacea. The sequence goes on from NC_050074.1 coordinate 115,999,508, forward strand.
CTACGTAAAAGAATAAATGGACACAAATCAGACGTCAAGAATTATAACTTTCAAAAACCAGCTGGAGAACACTTCAATCTCTCCAGTCACTCGATTACAGACCTGAGAGTGGCTATCCTTCAACAAAAAAACTTCAAAACCAGACTCCAATGAGAGACTGCTGAATTGGAATTAATTTGCAAACTGGATACAATTAACTTCGGCTTGAATAGAGACTGGGAGTGAATGGGTCATTACACAAAGTAAATCTATTTACCCATGTTATTTCTCCCCCGCCCCCACTGTTCCTCAGAAGTTCTTGTTAACTGCTGGAAATGGCCCACCTTGATTATCACCATAAAAGGTTTTCCTCCTTCCCCCCCTCTTCCTGATCGTAATAGCTCATCTTAAGCGATCACTCTCCTTACAGTGTGTATGATAAAACCCACTGTTTCATGTTCTCTATGTGTGTATATAAATCTCCCCACTGTATTTTCCACTAAATGCATCTGATGAAGTGAGCTGTAGCTCACGAAAGCTTATGCTCAAATCAATTTGTTAGTCTCTAAGGTGCCACAAGTACTCCTTTTCTTTTTTTAAAAAATGTAGGTTTCAGGATGCCCCGAAATAGGTATTTTTTTCTTCTTCAATTTTTGGAACTGGCAGTGAATCAAAAACTCAGCTATTTGCACAGCTCTACTGTCTTCTTCATAGACAGACAAGACAACAAATTTGCTAGTTAATCCTGGTTATTTTACCATTGTAAAAAGCACATATCTTAAATTTCAGTATCGGACATCAGATGGGAAGAAACTTCCTCAGTCATTGAGTCCTGTCTCCTAATCTAGCTTTTCTGCACTGACAGCAAAGTCAGGAATAAAGCTCAGCAAAACCTAACAACTGTAGCAAGCCCTTCTTTGAAATGCATTGTAAACTACAACAATTTTCTCTGAAGGGGAACGAGAATAAAAAAACTATAGATACACACATGCACAGACACACAGTGCAGTTGAAATCTAAAGGGGAAGGTGAAAGGAAAACTAGAAAATGTTAAGGTTTTTTTTTTCCAAGTTGATGAGAGAGGACAGTTCTACAACCTGTGTAAGCAGGTGCAAAAATAGAACCGAGGGACTGTTGGTGGGGAATCTTTATACCCTCACTTCTAGATTACTTAGGTCTTTATATTAGAAGCTTGCACATCCCATAGGCTGCTTGGAATGCCTCCATGGCTCATGTGGCAGAGTGAGAGTTAACCACAAGAGAGGGGATTTGTCTGGAAAGTTCATGAAAGAGATGGGTATACATTTATTTATTTTCTAAATTTTACCACACTTCATCCAACATTTACTACTTCATTATAAATTCAGATTTAATGGGTTGCCTGATGATTCAGCAGGTAGGGCAATCAATGCCTTACTGCTATCAGAGACTTCGGTTTGGGAGACCAAACGTATTCTGCGTTATAAATCCATAAAAAGTAAAAGGGCAACTGTAAGCGGGAATCTCTAGATAATGAAGAATTTTCGCTATCATAGGTTACATCCAACAGTACCTAGTGAATACCTAGTACATAAAGTGCATTAAGAACAGCTTCCATTTTCTGATCTTGCAAATATTTACTGTCATGTTTAATACTAACCACTGTGAGTAGTTGCATTCACCACACTTAGTAGTAAATGTCTGCCAGATACGGCCTTTAGTGATGAATGTCTTCTATAATATTTTACAGAATTATTTTGTGGTTATATTATTTAACTAAATGCTACTGAAGAAGAACAAAGTAGAAGGATAGAAATAATTGACACTCCCGTCCCCCACTTTGGATGAAAAGGTTGGAGTTTGTCCCAATGCTTTGTAACCAAGAACCATGAGGTGATAGGTTGTGTGCTTTGTTCTGGGAAGGCCATGTCATGGGTGCTTTATGATGCATAAGGTAAAGTATAGCTGATTCAACTTCTGGAAAACCAGATTAATCCAGTATGACACATGCAACAGAAAAACGTAACTGCTGCAATTTTTTATAAGCTCATTACAAAACCATGTTTTTATCTGTGCCAGAGGTGAACTGTAAGCAAATGTGTGTGTTTTCCTGTTGCTCTTTTATTATGTGTAATGATAGGCTCAAACACAGTGGGTAAAAGAGGGAGGGTAATATGTTGTTTTCCTTCCTTTCTTTTGTGATAAAAAGAAGTTTTCTGCTTTTTAGCTTTAATTATGAGTTCCTAACTTCCCTCTTTTTGCTGGAGGAGTTTGGCAAACCTGAAAGGTAAAATTTCTGCTCAGGGTAGCGATTCTTAGATTGCCACTATCCAGGTTTGACAAAGTTCTCAAGCAAAAGTCACGACCTGGTATTCCTAAGGTAAAAACAAGCAGAAGAAAAGTTAGACCAAATAGGCAAACAGCCTAAGGGAACAATAAAAACGCAACCTCTTCTATTCTGCACTGGCAAAAAACCCAGCATACAGATTTTCAAATCATAAATACACTTATTCTAAAACAAAATATTTCCAAGATAGCTCTTCCTCCATTTCCCTGCTAATACATGAGTTCAGCGATGAGTGCAACAACCAATGACAAAAAAACCCAGCTATGTCAAGCCAGAGAATTCTGTTTTAGCCAATTGCAATGTCATTAGCTGTTGATGTACAAACCTAAAACCTCAAGCATGGCTGGCAAGTGAAAATAAAAATGGACATTCATATAATATGTCTTAGTCATATATTGAACAATCTGTTACAGATTTGGGATACACTGGGGGAAAGAAAACCTATGTTAACTTTTTCTGTGAAATTGGGAAGGATGATCTTGTGGTTAAGGTTTGACAGACTTCCTGTGTGACCTTTGGCAAAATGGGTATAACAGTACTTTCCTTTGGAAGGTGCTTTGAGATCAGAAAATGAAAATCTATACAAGTGCACAAGTTTTAAAAAATTATTTATTTTAAATAATAGGAGAAAGCAGGGAGAAGGAAATAAGTTGGGACTGATGGAGTGGAGTGGTATGGTGGAAATTAGAAAATCTTGTCAGTTTTACTGATAATTTTGTATTAATCCCTGAAACCCATTATTTTTCAGAACCCTGTTCACTCTTGGTAAATTAAGTGACTCTTGCAATGTGGTTTCCATCATTTCCTTGGGAGTCTAGTAAATCTCTGTGGGATATGCTTCCTGATATGCAAACTACATCTTTAATTTCTTAGATCATTCCAAATATTTTTAGTTATGCCCCATATCAGTCTTAAATTAATGCATTCCTTGCCATCTAAAGAGTTTACATTTTTCAAACAGAGGGAAACTATTATAATATCTTTAATGTTTAGCCAAGCTACATACCTTTATCCATACATCTAACTCATTTAAACTTTACTCTAAGTAAATTCAACCAATTAGTCAATATTTTCTCAATAATGAGGGGCTAAGAACTGAATGCAACATTCCAGTTTAGTGTAGTCATACCTGAGTCCTACAGAAATAGTTTATTATCTCCCTGCTCTGTAACATGATGCCTTTGCATGTGTAGTGCAAAGGTATTGGCCACAATGGCCTCCATCTTTGGTCTTTTAACAACAACAATTTAGAAAATGGGATACATAGAGATGTGAGCTAAGATCACAGCCTTCAAGTGGACTTCATGCCACAGACATATACTCTTATATGGATCTAATGGAGATCTGAAAATAGTAACTAAGAGGCATATAATGGGACTGAGTACTAGGAATTTGAGGTCTTCCATTTCTGACAACAGGTCTTTGGATGTCTTATGACTGGAGACTCACCAGTCAGCTTTCTAGGAAAATTTCATTCCTTCTTGACCTTGCTCCAGGCAGGAACAGGAAGAAACAGAAAAAAAAAATTGAGCTTGAAAAAATTCCAAGACACACATTTATCAGGTCTGATTGCAAGATTGGGGCCAATTTCTTCCTTGCAAATGCAGACCCATTGACTTTAATGGGACCACTTGTACTACTCAGAGTTTGCAGGATCATGCCCCTATTGGACTTTTACTTTTTAATAAGTAATGTGGGTTGTGATTACATATCGTGATATAATAGTTGACTTATTTAAGGCTTTAATCAATGTACTGGATTATTTCTGCTTGCACAGTGAACTTGCCCAAAGCACACAAAACCCGAGACCAGCAATTCTTTATAGTCAAACTTACCCTTTCCCGAGAACGCTGGATCTTCTCTCTGTCTTGGCTCAGATTTTCCAACATTTCCTGTCCAATCTGCTCTGCATTAAAAAAATCAAAATATAAATCCTGAAAAATACAGCTTTTCTCTGTAAGCCCCCAACATGCCAGGTTAAATTCTAATAAATATATTTAAAGAAAAAAAGCACTGTAACATATGAGATAGCCTAATCACTCCACCTAAATTCAACGATGAAATCACTAACAAGCTTTAAACGTCTTAAATATCATACACACGAAGAGGTAACAGTCAAACCAGAAGCTGTCACATTGACAGTCTAATGAGATAGTTTAGGCTATAGAGATTCATGTTCACCTTTGGTCTACACAACATTGGCAAGAAGAATTTCATACTTGTTCTGCAGTATGGGAGTTCATACTTCTCACATGTTCTTAACCGTTGTCTCTCCCCTTCTGCTTCTCTTGCTGGGAAATATCAGGAAATTTTTACTAAGAGATACCAGCACAGTTATGGAGATTATGAAACAACAGACTTTAGTGGAATGCTTTTCTTCCTGCACTCCTAACTCCACCTCCTACTAAAATGAAATTCTGTTATTTTAGTGTTAACCCTTCCTCCCCACACAACTGGTGTTCTGCTTTGGTCCACTGATGGCCTAGCATTTCTGGCAAGCTTGGAGATGTGTTCTTCTGGGTCTCTTAGTATTTCTGATAACAGTCACATTAATCAATTGGTTGGCATCATCTCTTGTTTACACTTCGGCTGGTTGTTTCCATAGCCCATGCTGGATTAAATAATTGCAAAATTATGGGAAAAATTCAGGCTTCAAGACATAACACGAAGGCTGTGAACAAGGACAGGACTTTCCTTTTGAAATAACTTTAATCTCATGTTAACCTGAAATAGCTATTACAGATATGCATGTATAAGAAAATAATACCACCTCGTATATAGAAGAGATTTCCATCTCAGAGTGCTATACAAACATTAATTAATCCTCTCTACATCCCCCTGAGGGAAGAAAGTAAATTATATGATCACCATTTTACAGAAGGGGAAACGGATACAATTTGCCTCAGGCCACATAGCAAGTCTGACATAAACAGAAGTTTCTGACTTCCAGTTCTAGGCACATTCCTTTAGGCTGCTCAGCCTACCTGTGCCAAGAAAAGAGTAACCAAATCAAGTATACTGCATATTTCTCTAAATAACAAAAACAATATATTGCTATTGCTATGTTACTGAATTATGAATAAGCAAGATCTTGACATTTGATTCTTACAATTGTAGAAAGAGACTGAATAAGAAAAAAATCAGTTATATATTAACATAGCAATACTTACAATTTTAAATTTTCAGGACATGATCCAACTTTAAGCTGCCTTAAACTTTTTTAAAATATGAGGCAAAGAAATCCTGGACATCCTTTTCTCCCCCCTTAATAATAATTTCAGTGCACAGTGATATATATATTCTGTCAGCTAAAGACCAAAAATATTCATTACAGTCTATATTGCTGGATCCGATGCCAAGTACAGTAAAAGTAAGATAAATATTTCCTCAGATATCTGACCACAAATTGACATCCCCATTATGCTATCTTGTCCCTGCTGGCTTGCAGCTCTTTACTTTTAGCTGTATATACAATGCCTCCCAAAGGTGAAACGTGGTAAGATATGTGGTTACTGAGTTAAAAAGCTGTAAGGTGGAGCACAGCTATACACATGGTAAAGTAGGAAAAGTGACTCCAGACTCATCTGCATGTATGTCTCATAACCCTCTGGATGAAACTATAATGTGCTTATTATCAATCATTATTAAAGCATTTAAAGTCTTGGAATACATAAGAGGATACATATAGTCACTGTATTTTTTAAGAAAAATATATTTTATTTAAAAAGTAAAGTAAAACAATCAGCCAAATTCCAGCAAACTAGTGTCAGCTCTGTGTGTGTGTGTGTGTGTGTGTGTGTGTGTGTGTGTGTGTGTGTGTGTGTGTGTGTGTGTGTGTGTATAAGTTAAAAGAAGAGTCAGGAGAAGATTTTCTTTCAAAGGAAGAAATAAAAAGCACATTGGCTAAAATGGTCTGGTATTTCACAAACAAAACTCAAAAATATCTTTGAAGGATGCAGCTATGTATTTTTATATGCCAACTTAAGAAAGTTACTGTATTTGTTCAAATCTTTTTCTTCCTATCAATGGTATGTTCACCATTGCTTAGCTTTTTATAAGGATTTAGTTTAATTTTCTAACCATCAACGTGACAACAGCATCAATTGTAACTGAGGGTAATCCACCATCACTTTGACAAATAGTGTATTTTCCTCTCATTGCTGATGACTGAAGACATCAATAAATAAGGAAGGACTGCATGTCAGCCAGAATATCACAAAATGAATTGTTGATATGATACTTAGGGATTAAACCTTCAGCCATGAAGTTCAAATTGGCACAGGGGTCCGAGAACTGAGAGAGCTGCATTTCCTTTCCAACAATCTCTACAGATACATAACTGGATGGATCATTAATTTTACAGGAGTTGTTTTACTCTATTTGCACTAAAAGAAAAGGAGTACTTGTGGCACCTTAGAGACTAACAAATTTATTAGAGCATAAGCTTTCGTGAGCTACAGCTCACTTCATCGGATGCATTTGGTGGAAAAAACAGAGGAGAGATTTATATACACACACACAGAGAACATGAAACAATGGGTTTATCATACACACTGTAAGGAGAGTGATCACTTAAGATAAGCCATCACCAACAGCAGGGGGGGGAAAAGGAGGAAAACCTTTCATGGTGACAAGCAGGTAGGCTAATTCCAGCAGTTAACAAGAATATCAGAGGAACAGTGGGGGGTGGGGTCGGGGGGGGGGGGAGAAATACCATGGGGAAATAGTTTTACTTTGTGTAATGACTCATCCATTCCCAGTCTCTATTCAAGCCTAAGTTAATTGTATCCAGGTTTCAGAGTAAATGCATCCGATGAAGTGAGCTGTAGCTCACGAAAGCTTATGCTCTAATAAATTTGTTAGTCTCTAAGGTGCCACCGGTACTCCTTTTCTTAATTGTATCCAGTTTGCAAATTAATTCCAATTCAGCAGTCTCTCCTTGGAGTCTGTTTTTGAAGCTTTTTTGTTGAAGTATAGCCACTCTTAGGTCTGTGATCGAGTGACCAGAGAGATTGAAGTGTTCTCCAACTGGTTTTTGAATGTTATAATTCTTGACATCTCATTTGTGTCCATTCATTCTTTTACGTAGAGACTGTCCAGTTTGGCCAATGTACATGGCAGAGGGGCATTGCTGGCACATGATGGCATATATCACATTGGTAGATGCGCAGGTGAACGAGCCTCTGATAGTGTGGCTGATGTGATTAGGCCCTATGATGGTATCCCCTGAATAGATATGTGGACAGAGTTGGCAACGACCTCAGCCTAGACCAGTCCACACAAGAGATCCACTTCCTGGACACTACGGTGCTAATAAGCGATGGTCACATAAACACCACCCTATATCGGAAACCTACTGACCGCTATTCCTACCTACATGCCTCTAGCTTTCATCCAGATCATACCACTCGATCCATTGTCTACAGCCAAGCGGTACGATATAACCGCATTTGCTCCAACCCCTCAGACAGAGACAAACACCTACAAGATCTCTATCATGCATTCCTACAACTACAGTACCCACCTGCTGAAGTGAAGAAACAGATTGACAGAGCCAGAAGAGTACCCAGAAGTCACCTACTACAGGACAGGCCCAACAAAGAAAACAACAGAACGCCACTAGCCATCACCTTCAGCCACCAACTAAAACCTCTCCAACGCATCATCAAGGATCTACAACCTATCCTGAAGGACGAGCCATCGCTCTCTCAGATCTTGGGAGACAGACCAGTCCTTGCTTACAGACAGCCCCCCAATCTGAAGCTAATACTCACCAGCAACCACACACCACACAACAGAACCACTAACCCAGGAACCTATCCTTGCAACAAAGCCCGTTGCCAACTCTGTCCACATATCTATTCAGGGGATACCATCATAGGGCCTAATCACATCAGCCACACTATCAGAGGCTCGTTCACCTGCGCATCTACCAATGTGATATATGCCATCATGTGCCAGCAATGCCCCTCTGCCATGTACATTGGCCAAACTGGACAGTCTCTACGTAAAAGAATGAATGGACACAAATGAGATGTCAAGAATTATAACATTCAAAAACCAGTTGGAGAACACTTCAATCTCTCTGGTCACTCGATCACAGACCTAAGAGTGGCTATACTTCAACAAAAAAGCTTCAAAAACAGACTCCAAGGAGAGACTGCTGAATTGGAATTAATTTGCAAACTGGATACAATTAACTTAGGCTTGAATAGAGACTGGGAATGGATGAGTCATTACACAAAGTAAAACTATTTCCCCATGGTATTTCTCCCTCCCACCTCACCCCCCACTGTTCCTCTGATATTCTTGTTAACTGCTGGAATTAGCCTACCTGCTTGTCACCATGAAAGGTTTTCCTCCTTTCCTCCCCCTGCTGTTGGTGATGGCTTATCTTAAGTGATCACTCTCCTTACAGTGTGTATGATAAACCCATTGTTTCATATTCTCTGTGTGTGTGTATATAAATCTCTCCTCTGTTTTTTCCACCAAATGCATCCGATGAAGTGAGCTGTAGCTCACGAAAGCTTATGCTCTAATAAATTTGTTAGTCTCTAAGGTGCCACAAGTACTCCTTTTCTTTTTGCGAATACAGACTAACACGGCTGCTACTCTGAAATCTATTTGCACTGCATTTGATGATCTTTTGCCCTTTTTGGGCAAAAATAACAGCGTAAGTTGAAAGATGAGACCTAACGGAGGTGGCTATCAGTTTGAGCATCATAAGTTGAACCCTTGATCTAAGCATCCTATAGTACAGCTCTTCCACTCAGAACGTTCACTAAAATCAATGAGATTTTTGCAGATGCAAGGTCAATAATGTAGAGAAATGCACTGTAGGTAAATGATATAAGGCACCTCTTCACTTTGCTCCAAGACTTCCATGGGCAGGGAAGCAGCAGAGTTAAGCTCTTAAATAGAACCTTTTATCACTTTGATACTATTGCCTTATGTTTACTATCATATTACATTATTTTCCTCATGTCCCTGATGTTTTCCTGCCAGTTCAAACTTTCACCAATCTTAAGAAGCAAATGTATGCATTTAATCCAGGATTGCAGTTTAGATTCTTTCAGACTATTTATCTTGTTGAATCAGTTACTAGGCTACTACAATTACACACAGTGGCCAGTTTTATGAAGTACATTGTGGTTCACATGCAGGCATTTAGGACCAAGACTAGAAACCAAAGAGCTGTCAGATATTGTAAATGTGCTGTATTCATGGAGCCTTATGTCAAGACTGTAAGCTCTTTTGATCTTAAACTATTTTGGGGGGGGAGGGGAAGGGGTGTGCATACACGTACATGGGATTCCCAAAACCAATCAGTAGATGCTGCTGTAACGCAAATAAATCATCGTAATGTAAAACTGACCTAGGCCAAGTGAGTTTCTGAAAGTGACATACAATTATGTTCTAAAAATTACAGCTAAAACATCCCAAAGCAAAGGGGTACAAACAATTATACCACTATAATTCATGTACTAATTGAAACAAGGCAAGAACAGTCAATACACACATCACAGCATAGCTTAAGAATGAGAGAATGAACAATAATAATAATAATAATCATCATCATCTACAATCCCGCACAAAGAAAGTCATAATTGAGCATTAGGCTTAAAAGGACAACAAGTATCAGGCTTCCCAGGCCACACATTTGATTTTGCCTTGAAGCTGTTAAAATCAGGTGGGGGGACACTAACCACTTCATCAATGAGCAATTTGACAGTACCACTCTTTTTTGGTGTGGCCCTTATCAAATGATGCTTAATTCTATATGGGCAGGTTGTGCAAGCAAGAAGATGATATCACTTCCCAAAGTTTTGCACATGATCAGATGCATAAATAAAGATGCTGTGATAGGATATGGTTGAAGTTGTGAAATGAATAGTCATGTTCATGGAAACCCCATTCAAAAATAGGGGTGGGAAGTAGTTACTAAATAAAGAAAGGAAAAATCTGCAGGAAAAGTATTTATACTTACAAGGGTCTAACAGGATATTGAGAGAATGGAAAGAAAAAAAATAAAAATGAAAACACATACACAGTTATTTGAAAGCATCCCTTTAACAGAGAACCTACGTCATAGATTTAATACTTTTTTTTCTGCTGGAGTCTATTTTCTTTTTCATGCATAAAGAAAAACCAAGAATCCTTCCATGGAATTTATAAAATGCATATTTATTTATCCAACAGACTGGAAAGGCTCATTCACAGCTATACTGGTCTCTTGGGTAAATACATTAGTCATTCTTTAAAAATGTGTATTATTGACTTGAGTGATTAGAGAGGCTCTTTCAAAATCAGTCTAGCCTGTAAGGTAAATAAATGCTTAAGTGGTTTGAAACCAAAGAAAACAAGCAAGCAAAAATTGTGTGATGTGCCTGATGCATGGTATTACATCAGCATTAAAAAGAACAAAACAAGCTGGATAGGACATCAGTTAGTGCAGTTTTGTGGGTGTTTGCATGTGAAAGAGAGCTATGCATACATATGACTTGTACATATTTTCCAAGGATGCAATTTATATACAGATAACCTCTTAAATCAGCTATTTCCAACCTTACTAAAATGGAGATTTATAATATAAGACAATGTATGTTTTACACAGTATCTTTCATATCAAAATGTCACCCGTGTGTGGTATATTCCTGCACTTATCAGTAAAACGCAGCACACGTCTTGATGTGATAAAAGAGTTGACGATAGGCGTGACCAAATTATGGGGAGAATGCTAGATGGCTTGTTCAATAAGACTTCACATTTGTGTTTTACATACAATACACAGACTTACTAGACATACAAACAGAGGTGGGAGAGGGACACAGACGGACCACAGAGTGGGATGTAAAGATAATGTTAAAGAATTAAAAAGGATGTTCAGATGGTTAGGTCAGAGAGGTAGAAAAGCTGCCACCTATGGTAGAGAGGAAGAGGGAAGAGATAGAGGGGAAGTCTTCGTCCCCATTTCAGGAAAGCACCTAAGCACATGCTTAAGTGGCCTTCTTAAATACAGATGATTTCTGGAATCAGGACTTAAAAAGAAGCATATATCAAATCTGTGAAAGATCCTGAAATAGAGATGTATTTGTAGTGAGTACTGAAATGACAGAAACCCAGTTAAGATCTTTGAGTGTGGGGGCATTTTCTTTCAAGGTCTGCAAAATGGGGTATACTGGTCCTTTAAGAGCAGAAGGTGCAGAAGAATTTGTTTGAATCCACAAAGGCTCAGGAAATGGCTCTGTAGCAGAAAAGAGGAATTAGCAGTTGGATGGAGGCAAAACCCCATGAACCATTCCTTTAAAGCGTACAGGATCAGAGCTCCCTTCTTCTTTCAGCCAATCAGGAGAAGTTTTCTCTGCAGCAGGGCAGTATATAGAATGCATTTTCCCTCAGAAAAAGGGGAGACACTGAAAAGAGAAGGAAGCCAGAGAGTTAAATTCTAGGGGACACAGCTATGATAAGTGACCCTTGGTAGAGCAGCGAAGAACTCCATGTGGATGCCAGAAGAGCCAGAGATAAGTTGAACCTCTGAATTGCAGTAATGGACTGTTTGGAATGATTTTGGGCATTCAACCAGACCCAGATGGAGGGTGGTCGGACTAATAAGAAAGGCTGTGGGGGACCTGAGAGGGGCCCTGAAGAGGTAGAACCGAGGGAGGTTGCTGCAAAGGGAATTCTTGCTGTGAGGCACCGCTCAAGTGGTGGCAACCCTTTTATGGTATGGTTGTCACATTTTGGTCAGGTTAAAATTGGGAGAGTTTGGACTTTGGGAGTATTAAAGGGAGGGAATTACAGAAGACGAAAACATCAATAAGAATTTCTGCAAAAAGTCATGTTACAAAATATTATATGTGAGCAGTGTTTCAGAGGTGACAGCAAGCAATTTTATAGACTTAGAAAATATACTGTAGGAAGCAAAAGAGTTCAGGGTTGAGTGAAAAGGTACCTGATAGCAGAAAGTGAATTAAAAAAAAAATGCTGACATCTTTAAGTATGGTTACATAAGTAGAAGCCTTATAAATGTACACGTTTGCAGTTTATATATGAAATATATATATTTCATTAGAAGAGATAACAATGAGAGAAAGTCATTTTGATCTTTAAGTCATTAGATGACAAACAGGTTATTACTGATAAATCAACAGGTAATGGTTATAAGTCAATAGAGAGAATATTTGTAAAACATTAAAAGAATGCAGCATAGTGAAATGAGAAAGTTATGCTATTCAAATGACTAAGTATCTGCAGTAAATGGGATGCTGATGGGTACATACAGGAAAAAACAGAAGTCCAATTGTTATTATATACAACAGGGCCCTGGTTAGAGTATATCTTAGAAAGGATACTTAATATCACCTTTGCTAAGGTATGAAAAGGACAACCACAAAGTTTTGTGCTTTCATGACTTCAGTTACAAGACAGGGTAAAAGAAGCTGCCTGGTTGGTCTCACTGTGAAAGCAAAACAAAAATAAAAAAAAGTCCCAACCCAATTCCCAATCCACCTTAAAAATGCAAACCTCTTTAAAATAAAAACGTTACATGAATTGAGATGAAAATTCATAAAAATCACTTTATTGGTCAACAGCAAAAAACATGGTATTTTGATCTCGAGATCAGGGAAACCAAAAATTCAGACTTTCTGCTTTCTACAACGGATAGCAAATATGGAAGAAAAGGTACATGAGAAAGAGGCTAGACAACATCAATACCTTTAGGAGTGAACTGCAGCAGTTTAAAACCAATGCTTCCTCTCCTCCCCCTCACTCTTTCGGGAGTGGCTAAACATCTGAATGAGAAGTAATAGGAAATGGCAGGTGAGAAGGGAGGAGGAAGAGAGATGACATGAGACAGGCCTGGTAACTTCACCTCTAGTAGCCTCTTCTTTTTCTAGGGCTTCTTACCTTTTCTAAAATTCTAACATATATCAATCTACTGGGATAAAAAGTACCCATTTCTCACTAACTGATAATTTTTCTGTCTACTTTCATCACACATCTATCTATCTTAGCTCACTTGCTAACATCCTCACGGAATCATTCATAGGAGGTGGCAGGCTTTGATTCGACTGTGGGCTTACCTATACTGAAGTCCAGCCATTGTTCAAGCTATATGCTAGTTCAGTAATATTCATCTGCTCCAAAATCCTCTTTTCAAATGTTCTCCTCCCCTCTTGGAGCAACTGTTCAGAAAAGTACCTTGCCCAGTGCAATAAGACAAATAAATATCCTGCTATCCCATTTAAAGTCTCTAACTTAAGTGAAGTTGGAATTAAGTCACAATATTTTTTTTCTCACTTATTTTTCCTTTCTATTATTCTTAGTGGAAGGGACTGACCTAACCACGTTAGACACTCTGTCGTCCTCTCTTTATCCAGACAACAGGTACAGTTCAGGTAGTGCATGCTGCTCTATTAAGGTACCTTCCAGACTGCACTACCTCTTGGGCTGAAAGAGCAGTTCATTCAATTCTTGATTTCTCTGCTCAGACTGCCTCAAAGGTGGCAAAATAGTCACAATTCTGATCACATTTAGTCTGTGCCGAGGACACCTCTCCTCTAGGAATTGGACCAAGACTATCCCCTAATTTCACCCAGATCTCCAAGCAGCCATGAGATGACAGTGAATTGTGGCTACGTCTAACCTAGGCTGAATTCAAACAGGTAAATTCAAACTCCACGTTCCTTTATTCAACAACTTCATATGAAGTAACAGGCAATGCAACCAATTATTTTGGACCCTGAGTATTGCAGCCTGCAAAGACTTAAAACGGGTGTGACTGTACGGGCAGGCAACTCATATGCCAATTTCTGCATCTGGCAGCTTGAGGCTCTGAAAATCATAAGGCTGGCTCAACCTCTACAGCTCAGTTATCTTCAATGCAATAAACACAATTCAAGGCACATAAAATTTAATGCAAAATAGGTTAGGCCCAGTAGGCTCACCGGCAAGCAGAAATCAAAGTCAGTTACCCTATTAAAAGGGCAGAAGCATCTTGGAAAGACAAAGACACATTTTAAAGTTAAGGAGTGGGAGAGAGATTTTTAATACATATCCAAATACACAACATACAAACAATGCTAAGTGAAAACAACATGGCCCACAAATATTTGACTTTCAGGTACTTTGTCTGCATTGATATTCATTGTGTGCTTTTTTAATTATTAAAGGAACCATTTCTGAGGCTCAAATAATAAGAACTGGTGTTCTCTTAGTGTTTCTATTTCTCGATAGAGGAAAAGTCAAGAAAAGACTATATCTTATGTTATTTCAGACCCATAAATGGCTCCTTGAAGCAAAAAGAGCTCTTAAAAAACAAATCCAAAATCAAGTATCAAGATATTTAGGTTTATTCAGATTTACCCTTATACCATTATATTAAAAGACTCATACTGATATATTAAAAGATTTATCCTGCGTAATCTGAATCTAGAGCCTTATTAGAAAGTCAAGAATGCTGGGAACACAAGCAAGCATTCTCTGCATGTTTGATCTTTACTACTTCCATAGGTAAAGATAGCTTTTTAACTGGACTTACACTCCTCAGCAATACATATTGAATGTGAAAGGAGAATATATTTCTTGCTGCACCCACATTCATATTTAAATGAAAAATAAGATGCTGGACTTTAGAACAAAACAAAACAAAAGGATTATTTATGAATCACATTATAAATTATTATTGTAAATTATGTTTCAAACCAAAAACTGTGGATATTTATTCTGTGCAAAAATAAAGCCATGCTAAAAATTACATGCAATAAAAAAGAAAATTAAACAAAAACTTTTCTTATACATTGGAGAGACCACAAGGCAAGTGAATAGCTCAGCAATAGGAGCTAGCTACAGTGAACTAACTCTTTGAATACGAATTAGCAGCGCGTAATCGCAGCATATTTATGAGGCCTTTTGCCTGGTTCTTTTCTCCTGTGAATGCTGTATTATTCATTGCATGTGCCCTGACCCCCGTGCGCTCCTGTTCTGACAAATCATACTTGATTAAGACAAATCTTTATTAGTTAGCTAGTCAACTTCCCCATTTATCATTTGCAAATCCCATTCTCCTTTTTGAGTACAGTAGAAATAACTGAGACCATTTTCCCCCATATAAAAATGAAATGCTTGTTACTGACAATAAATGCAAACAAAAGCCCGGGAATCAGTAATAGACAAAACAAAGGTTTAATAGGTATAAATTACCAACATGGCAAAACGCTAACACAAGGGCATATGTTAGCAGGGCTGAGGAAATGTTTATTAGCTAATCCTTTCAATAGATTCCCCACTTCCCCATACCCACTAAACTCTTTCTTGAAAACAAAATGCCATGTATTCAAACTGCATGCAAAGTTCAAATCTCAAAGTACTGAGGTATGTGAGTTGCGTATTTTTTTTTTAAGATGCTGAGTAGAAGAGATTTTTACCAAAAAGAAAAATCTTTTAAAAGTGGAGGCAAAATGAATTCAAAATTATTCATGAACCTTCAGCTCCATGTGCAAATGTAAGAGGCAATTTTTTTACAACTTCAAGAAGGTGGCAATTTTTTAAAACTTCAACATAATGTTAGTGTATTCAGCATGTATTTTACAACTGGAAAAAATCTGTGATGTCTAATGCATGCCATTTTACTCATGAGAGTGGCTTTTGCTCAGAAAACAGAAAGATGTCCCTTCCATCCATCAGCGCCCTGTGTCTGGAAATGTCACGCCTCCATTTGCAAATGGAAGGATGAGGATTACAGATGATAGATGGTCCAGGAATTAGGTTGCTACAACAGGACTGTGGAGATGTAGGTTCTATTTTCTGCTCTTCCATAGATTTCCAGTGTGACCTTGGGTGAATCACTAAGCTTCTCTTTCCTCAGTTTCCCATCTGTGAAATGGAGATAAAAGTTCTGCCCTGCTTCACAGGGGTGTTGTGAGGATAAATACATTAAAAAATTGGGAAGCACTCAGATATTATGGTAATAGGGGCCAAAGGTATTGAAGATAAATAGAAATGTATCATTAAATCAGTGATGTAGAACAACTAGTTGACAAATAATTAGTCTATAAATAAGCAAATACTACTAGTGAATTCAATAGGAGTAACATATCTGTGGACAGGAGTACCTGTGGCACCTTAGAGGCTTACACATTTATTAGAGCATAAGCTTTCGTGGGCTACAGCCCACTTCATCAGATGCATCGAATGGAACATTTAGTAAGAAGATAGATATATATAGATATATATATATACACACACACACACAAGGTGGAAGCTGTCATACAACCTGTAAGAGGGTAATTAATTAAGATGAGCTATTATCAGCAGGAGAAAAAAAACTTTTGTAGTGATAACCAAGATGGCCCATTTAGACAGTTGACAAGAAGGTGTGAGGATACTTAATATAGGGAAATAGATTCAATATGTGTAATGACCCAGCTACTCCCAGTCTCTGTTCAAACCCAAGTTAATGGTATCTAGTTTGCATATTAATTCAAGCTCAGCAGTTTCTAGTTCGAGTCTGTTTTTGAAGCTTTTCTGTTGCAAAATTGCCACCCTTAAATCTTTTACTGAGTGGCCATCTTGATTATCACTGCAAAAGTTTTTTTCTCCTGCTGATAATAGCTCATCTTAATTAATTAGTCTCTTACAGTTTGTATGGCAACTTCCACCTTCTCTGTATGTATGTGTATATGTGTATATATATATATATATATATATATATATATATATATATTTTCTTACTATATGTTCCATTCTATGCATCCGATAAAGTGGGCTGTAGCCCACGAAAGCTTATGCTCTAATAAATTTGTTAGTCTCTAAGGTGCCACAAGTCCTCCTGTTCTTTTTGCGGATACAGACTAACACAGCTGCTGCTATGATATCTGTGGATGGCAGGCACAATTGCTCTTCTATATATATTTATATTTTTCTGTTTGGACAATTGGGACTTTTTCAAAGTTTATTTATTCTGCGAACAGCTAAGGATCTCTCGTTTTCATGGCACCTCCCTATTTTTCTATAAAATTATATTTAAAACATTAATTAGAGTCTGCAATTGATTAGTATTATATCATCAAAAAACTTCACACTTAGAGTGAAATTAACCCCAGCAAATGCATCTGTGCACCACTTTCACAGTACAGTTCTAATGACACCTTCTCACTCTAACATTCTGTTTTTTATCTGTACTCAGAGTCAACTCTGCTTACTTTAATGACAGAAGTAAATTTATTGTTTAGTCTTTCGAAGTCAACACTGCTATGGGAGAGGGAGTTTCACATATCTGCAGAATTGTGAGCTAAATTCCTATTGCAGGGCATATTCTGTCCTCAGTTACACTTGTGCAAACACACTGGAGACAACTAGTTTCTTCAGTGTATCCCATCTAAACAAAATGGGGTTACAGAGGTATAAGAGAGTGGACTTTGGCCTGCTAAATCTTAATCAGTGGGGATGATATGAGGGAAAAAAACAACTCCGCTTGAGCTAAAGATCCAATCTGAGTTTGTAGAGCTGGACATGGCGGGGGGGGGGGGGGGAGGGCGGCGGAGAGAATCTCCTTTTACTGTTAACATTTGTTCTGGAAAACTGAGATGCAAATATTTTCTGAGACGCAAATATAGACTCCTCCATAATGCCACTTTTCAGAGTAGAATCAAATTTTAGGAACAACATCTTAAGCCCTTCACATGGGGTCTAAGAGCTGTGCGGCTAGAGTTCTATCAGCCCTTCGCTAATTGATTTTTGGCATCTGCTGTTGCTAAGATTTGCATTTTAGAGTAAGTCTACACAGCATTGGGAAGTGTGATTCCCAGCTTTGGTGAACACACACCCATTAGTTTTGCTCCAGCTCATGCATTTAAAAATAGTAGTTTGGCTGTGGTGGGGTTGGGTGGGACTATACTCCAACAGCTAGCCTGAGCCACCATCTGAGGTACTGTACTACAACCACACTGTATTCGTAATCTGCTAAACTCAAGTAGAGTGAGTGTTTGTATGTCTACCTGAGCTGTGTAGTCATATCCTTAGGGATCTTGTCAGATCCACATTGCTGCTACATGCTCACATGGCAGCTGTTTTAAAGGGTGCTTTTTTTCCAATAGGTGTCTAATAAGACAAGTGTGACTGCTTTCTTCTGATGCTAGCTGGCAATGCTTATCCAGACCCTTTGTCATCTCAAGATTAGATGAGCTGTAGTTGAGGCTACACTTTGGCTTCATTTAGAAGTTCCAGCTTGTCCAGAATGGAGCAGCCTGCTTATTAAGCAGCAGTTTTAGTCTAGCGCATGTATCGCTCATGATCGTTGGGCTGCATTGGCTGTGGGCAGGCTCCCGGTGGCAATTCAAGGTGTTGGGTTTCCCTTTTGAAGCCCTAAAATCGGTTTCGGTAAGGCTTACTTGAGAGACAGCCTCTCTCTTTGTTCCAAACCTCTTTAGTTACAATCAGCAGAGGCAACTGTGCTGGAGCTGCCATTAAATAAAAGAGAAAGAAATGCCAGCAGGCCATTGTCTGTGAGGGACACTCAATTGGACTAAAACACATCTCCCATTCTCCTGGTTCACCAGAATTCAGATCCGTTAACTTCCAGGACATGCAATAAAAGTCCTCTTTTCCCCATGCACACTCAGAATGGGTCAGAATGAGGAAGGAGGTTGTTATTTTGTTTTGTTGTGCTCCAACAGTGATGGAGTGGTATGACAATTGCAAGCTTGGCTGGCAGTAGATTCTAGTGATCCAGTGTCATCAATAATCGTTCTAGTTGTTCCTCATATATACACTTTATAATATCAAACCATATCAATAGTTATATTCCTTTGAGGTTGATACATTTTGTTTTGCTGCATTGTGTGGCTACTTAGAGAAACACAACCTGACCTGGCAAGGTGTTGAGTACACTGATTTTCATTCATGCTCAGCACCACAAAATGATCAAGCCCACAATGAGACAATGTCTGAACCAGGTAGAGAACCCAGGACTGCTGACTCCCACTCCTAGACTCAAACTGCCTCCAACTGGAAACAATCAAGTTAGTTACAAATATATTAAATCAGCTGAAGATGGTAAAATGCCCAGAGATTATTATTGCCATTTTTGGCTATTTAAGTCTTCAGCACCATTTTCTAAATATATCTACAGATATACATATTTTTCTAGTGAAATATAAAGGACATAATGACAGAGTGAAATGTATTTTATGGTCTACATATTTCCAATACAATAAATTCTAATTTGGAATATGTTTTCAGTTGAAAAAATGGTAAGATTTTAAAACAAAAAATAAGTAGCGTGTTCTCATCAACTACAGCACATTACACTTCATCTTAGAAAAAATTACCAAACTATTTGTTCACCACAAAATATTATAATTATGCAATTATCATTAAATTGGTAAATCACTGCAGCCTGACATTTTAATATAAACACCCAGTTTACAAACACAACTTTGCTGAAAATTTTCAAAATGTGTTAAACTGATGTCAGTGTCTCAGTAATTTCACAGTTTAAAAACAGTTAGAAATATAATGACTACACTACACTTGATTAAAGCATTTACAGCTCTAATCAAAAACTGACAGCAAGATCAAAGATGTTAACTTAAATCTTTCTTCTAATTATGTTTAAAATGCCACACCTCAGGCCTGTCTCTCCTCTTCTTTTTCAAACCAAATTCTGCTTAAGAAAGATCTAACACTTCTTAACAGTTCATTATCCAATAAAACTATTCAAAGCTTAAAAGCAATCTACACAATTAGTCAGGACCTCAGGGAGTCCACCGGTAGTCTTTATTACAGGGCTTCATATTAAAACACCTTAATTATATTTGTCAAATGGATTTCATTAAAACCCATCGTCACTTTAATTTTCATATTTTGACAGTGCTGGCATAGGCATTATTACCACCTGCCAAGCTAGGAACCACAGCAAAATTATCAAATTCCTTCAAACACTAAGCAGTTTCTTTTTGTACCTGAATGATGATTTCCCCCAATTTGGTGAATGTACCACAATTAAGAAGAAGAATTAAAATTACACAAGACGCACAAACTACAAGTGTGTTGCAGGTGTGCAAATAGGAAGCTGTATGAATATGTGGTTGCCAGCAACACTTTATACAAAGATAAGACATATACACGGATGTGCCCGTGAATAATAAAGACAAGACATCAAACGGAATGCACCATTATTTAATCAAATGACAACCATCATGACTTGAAAACAGAGGACATTTCAACTACTTTTTGTTATAGTCATTCAACACAACTTATACAGGTTTGTGGTCATCTATGGTAACCTCATTTTTACTTTAGAGATGATTCATTTACAGTACCAGCTGTCTAAACATTACATAATTAAAAAAAAAACTTTTTTCCTATCTACATACTGACGAATAGCAGAGTGAAATTGTGTCTCATGTTTATGCTACTTTTCTAATTCAGTTTTTATATATCTATCTTTAGTTTTGTCTATCATCACTGCAGTAACTAAGCATACTTAACAATTACTTGTAGTACAAAAACTTGGCACTGGTATTTATATAACTATATCACTATTGTCATATGTGATGCATAAGAAAGTTCCCTTTTTGTTTTCTAAAGGATTGCACTGGCAGTTGTAGACAAAACAGCAATTACTAGTGTTTTACTTAAATATTGTGACTAAGTTCCTCTTCTACCTTGGTGGGTCTTGCGCTTATTGGCGGATTTGCTCGCCTTGGAGCTTCATGGCAGCCCTCAGTTTGGCCGTTTTCGTGAACCCACAGTCCAGGTCAACTCCTCCTGTGTCTGATCAGGAGTTGGGAGGTTTGGGGAGAACCTGGCCCGCCCTCTATTCCGGGTTCCAGCCCAGGGCACTGTGGAATGCAGCTGTCTAGAGTGCCTCCTGGAACAGCTGTGCGACAGCTACAACTCCCTGGGCTACTTCCCCATGGCCTCCTCCCAACACCTTCTTTATCCTCACCAGAGGACCTTCCTCCTGGTGTCTGATAATGCTTGTACTCCCCAGTCCTCCAACAGTCTGCATTCTCACTCTCAGCTCCTAGCGCCTCTTGCTCCCCGCTCCTTACACGCGTACCACAAACTGAAGTGAGCTCCTTTTTTAAACCCAGGTGCCCTGATCAGCCTGCCTTAATTGATTCTAGCAGCTTCTTGATTGGCTGCAGGTGTTCTAATCAGCTTGTCTGTCTTAATTGTCTCCAGAAGGTTCCTGATTGTTCTGGAACCTTCCCTGTTACCTTACCCAGGGAAAAGGGACCTACTTAACCTGCGGCTAATATATCTGCCTTCTATTGCTCTCCTGTAGCCATCCAGCCCGACCCTGTCACAATATGCCGAGTGAAATTCATTCCTGATGCAATTCCCTTGGCTTCAACAGATACGTTAGGGACCATTTTGGCCCACAATAGATAATAATAGGATGCAGACTGCAAGTGAAGAAAAAACAGAATATTTTTCTTTCTTCATATAATCATAGTAGGAAATAAGAAATAAAGAGGTTTTTGCCATATTTGTAACACATTTTGCTACTTTGTACAAAGGTCTCAAGAGTAATGATCTCCTGGTGTTATATTTTAAGACTTATTAAATGTTCTTGGATTATTGTGGGTAAAACTATGGGATTTTAAAGAACCTGTTTAAAATGACAATTAGATCCCCCCCACTTAAGAAAAAAATATTCTACTTAGTTTTTTTACTAAGTAGTAGGGTATAATAAGGGCCCTTGTTCTTCCTGAGAAGATGGCTTAAATCTCTACCAGTGTGTGTGAGAGAGGTTAGCGAGTGCTGCCGGTTAACATAAGACCACAGGTTCCTTAGATATTATTCACCACGCTCTTTTTTATTGCAATCTTGTCTTCCTTGGCTTCCATGACTCTGTCCTCCCTATTCTCCTCCAATCTCTCTAGTCATTCTTCAGTATATCTTTAGGAAGATCCTCCTTCTAATGCATCCTCCCACTTTCCGTGGGAGTTCCATGAGCTCTGTCCTTGGTCCCCTTCTCTTCTCCCTCTATACCTTATCTCCAGGTAACCTCATTCACAAACATAAATTAAATTGCCGTGTCTATGCTGACGATTTGTAGATCCACCACTCTACTCCACACCTGTTTCCTTTTGTTAAAACTGAAATATTGGTTGTCTTTCTCGCATTAGAAGATGTCTAGTCATCAGCTCAAGCTCAACATGGCTGAAACATCCTCCTCTCTACCTCCTTTCTCAATCACTCTGGACATTACCATCATCCTGCCTGTCACTTAAGCTTGAAACCCAGGCATCATCTTCCATTCATGACCTCTCTCTAGATCCTCATATCCAGGCTGTGTTAAAACTTGCAGGTTCCTTCTGCATAATATCTCAAAAATACGGCCTTTTCTATCCACCTACACAGCTAAAACTCTCATGCAGGCTCTCCTCTCACATATTGGTTATTGAAACTTCCTTCTCTCTGGCCTTGAAAAATGCACTCTTATCGTGTTCATATCCATTCAGGATCCTGCTGCAAAAATTATTTTCCTAGCCTGTTGCATTGACCATGTCATCCCTCTCTTTCTCTCTCCCCACTGGCTCCCTCTTCTCTACTGGCTCAAACATAAGCCACTTATCTTTACTTGCAAGACCCTTCCATGGCCTATCCCTAACCTCTCCTTCACTGTTGAGATATCAATGCTCTTCTCTGATCTGCAATGACAGAAGCCATCACTGTCCACTTGTTATATTTTCAGACAAGCACTTTCATGCTTCACCTTCAACAGACAAGCTCTTATGCTACCCCATCATGTTGGGAGAAGTTCCTTGTAAACACCCATAAAGCTAATTCACTTGCCTCCTTCAAATCCCTCCTCCAAACTCTCCTTTGCTACAATAACTACAAAAAACTTGACAATAGCTAGGCCACTGGATAAGATAAGATCATTATCTATCATGCTGACCAGTATCCATCTCACTGTTTCCTTGTATTCCCCATCTGTTTATCTGTAGCCATCTGTTGTCTTGTACTCGGATTGTAAGCTCTTCGAGGCAGGGACTGTCTTTTTGTTCTGACAGGTTTCAGAGTAGCAGCCATGTTAGTCTGTATTCACAAAAAGAAAAGGAGTACTTGTGGCACCTTAGAGACTAACAAATTTATTTGAGCATAAGCTTTCATGAGCTACAGCTCACTTGCATCTGATGAAGTGAGCTGTAGCTCACAAAAGCTTATGCTCTAATAAATTTGTTAGTCTCTAAGGTGCCACAAGTACTCCTTTTCTTTTTGTTCTGTGCTTGTACAGAGGTAGCACAATGGGGTATTAGGTTCTACAACGGTACAAATAAATAAATAAATAAATAAATAAATAATGCTACTAAAGAAGAGGACATAGTATCTTCTACTTTCTGGAAATCACTGGTTTTAACTCTCCATTCAAGTTTCACTTTGACAATACTGTCAGTTTTGTTTTGTTTTACTTTTCTTTGTCCCCATGTACACTTAACAACCAGAATTCCACCTGAAATAAATGGGAGTCTTGGCTAAATCCAGGTACCTGAAGATTACAGTGCTTGGTATTTAGAAATGCATGGAATGAAATAAATAAATCAGCACAGAATCCAGCTGTATTTCCTTCATAAGAAACAGGAATCACCAGCGCTTGGCTTAATACAATGCAGGTGCAGAATAGAGATTTATACGTGTACTGTATTACTGACACATTTTACCTTCTTAAAACAAATGCTATCATTTAGAAGGCTATCAGCAAATAGGATGTAAATCCTGTTGTCACAAGGGAATCATTTACTAAAATCAACATTATTACTAATAATTATGGAAAACATCAATGTTTTCCATTCTTGACAAACAGGGAGCCAGCCATGTTTCCAATTTCAGCTGTTATGTACACAGAGAAATTAAAAATAGGATCTCTCCCTTGCTGGCACATTTTTTATATCATTTTAAGTTTATTTGTTACAAATGAAGGACTACAGAACCCCTCATGACACAAGTCACACAGAGCATGTATGTTTATGAACACTGCATTTACTACACTTCATATGCCATGTTTGTGTGGTGCTGAAATACTAGTTTTGATTCATTAAAATCCTTAAGGATGTGTTTTGCATTTTTTAAAAAAATAGTATTGTTTCAAGTTTAATTATTAACATCACATTGTCCATTGTATTTATTTTAAATCCCATCATGGACATTTTTGACATATTTCTAATGTACAGTACTGATATATGAAGACTATTTGGGAGAAAAGGAGTCAAATTATATACCTAAACAAGCTGGAATAGGCACCGATGTGGCCTATTGCTTAACTGTGAAGTGTGAAAGTCAGCATCCAAAGCAACATTTGAGAAAAGAATGGGAGATTCCTGTGATATATATTCAACTCATAAATGGCACTTGATAGGCCTGATTCTCCTCATTAGTACCAATTTTATACTAGTGTAACTCCATGTACTTCTTTAAAGTTACTACAGGTTTTCACTTTACTCACTTCTGTAGCAGGAAAGAATAGTTCCCTCCATCCCAGGAATCACTGGGTAAATTTCTATGGCCTGAGTTATACGGCTAAATGATTATTGTGGTTCTTCTTCACCTTAAACATTGTGAAAATGCTGCACAGATATTAATAAGTGAATCTTCACAGCCCCTGGAAAGGCAGGTAAGTAGACTTATTCCCATTTTACAATGAAGACACCGAAGCAGAGAGGTGAAGTGAGGTACCTAAATCCACACAAGGTCAGTACCAGGGCCTGGATTAGAATTTACGACTTCCTGACTTCTAATGCCATTTTCATTCTGCTAGACCATAACAACAGGACTTATACACCAGCTTTTTCCCCAGAACCCTTTACAAATATTAAGCGTCTGAAAACCCCTATAACAAGTATTATTAAACCTAAAGAATGATCAGAGAACACGTTGAGGCCAGATTTTGTGCTATGAAAAAAGATGGAAGCGAAGGTTAGAGAATAATCAAGAAGTGATTGGGCTATACCATGGAGTGAGAAACAAAGCAGGAAAAGTGAACCTGGGTGTGCTGTGGCAGAATATGATAGGCTTAGAGTAACACTAAATTTGTTGGAAGTACGGCAGGATGATCTTTGAAAATATGCATATCCCTATGGATTAAAAGAGAAATGAACTAAGCACAATCTGCGAGCCTAACAGGTCCACACACCTGGGAGATTTTTTTTAAAAAAAAATCATACTTTGAATGGTTCATCTTCATAATTTGGTATTTGAAAAGCCAATATATTTTTAAGATCTAAATGTATAGAACACTGGCTGTTTCCAACCCTCTCCACCACACACTGCAGTCAACAACACACATCCCACCCCACACAAATGCACAAATAATGCAGTATCCTTTCTCATTTAAAAGCTCTTCTCTTCATTAAAATATAGTTTGTTGATTTAGTCAGAAGTTCCATCTATTATATACTGTAATGATTTAATATTGCCAATTAGACATACAGTGTTCCTAAAAATAAAGGAGCTGGAGCTCTGCAGGCCACTCAATCAAGCAATTTCCATATGGTATTCAGAGCGGGTGCCTCATTCTTTTCTGGATAGAAGACTAAATCATGCAGGAGAGGATGGGCAGGATTTCAAACGAAGCACAGTACTCCATGACACAATAAAGGGCCCTTTCTGGCTCTTTCTTTTGCAAAAATGGGAGAGTGTTTACTCTTTGGTTCTGGAGGCAGTTGGAAACAAAGTATATATTTTAAGGGCACCAAATACTTAGCTAATTCAAGATGCTTTATCCATGTGTCTCTAACGAGAGACTATGCGCAAGCCCTTAAAGCAATTTGCTATACAGTGTATGTTCCTTGGAAATGTCATTAAGTCATTTTGACATGTAGCAAACAATCCCTAGCAAAGGCCAATAACTTGATCCATTTGAATAACTTACACCTGTTAAAACCATGTTTAATCAACAGCAATATCACTAAGTCATGTTACTATATCCCCTTAAACGTGCCAAAGGATGTGACGTTTCAGTTTCTGGTGCTAAAGAAAATCAGTACCTCTGCAATCTGGGAGTAAGAATGAGACAGTTTGAAGCTCAAAGCAATTCAGAAAGCAGGAAGTAAAAGTTCAATACAGAACCATATACCAAGAGCCTCAAAGAATGTGTTGTAATGAGAGTACATTTTTCAAGGTAGGATGATGTATATATAGCTATACTTAGCTTCTCTCTACATTCCTCCCTACCCCTAGACATATACACCTTCACTTTTGTAATATTAAATTCAAATGATTTTTGTGCTGCAATTTAATTTTCTTTGCACAGACAGAAGACATTCTTCTCCTCTTTTGAACCCTTCAACATATTTGTTCTGAATTATTTTTTCATTCCCTGTTATCTTGGAGGCTCTCAATGCTTAAAAGCTCCCTCCTATGTAAAGCTTTGCACTAATATTGATCAGCTTAAGCTGGGAGTTACTATAAGGCATTTTTCAATAATCAGCCCAGCATCTTGAATATAACCCTTAGGTAAACAGCATAATACACAAGGAACTTTCCCTCAGCAAGCACATCTCTGCAATCTCAAGGATGGCTGCGAATGCTTCACCAAACAAAGAACATAATTTTTATTTTAACTGTGAAGGTCAGAGGGTAATTCAAACCAACCAGACATCTCTAGTCTTGTATGCAGAATTTAAGTTTGCTTCTTAAGACACTTGTATTTGATTATTTTATTAAGTAAAGTGTCCTTCAACCGAAGGCTCAGTCTTAGTATATTGGTTCTGGGTTAGCAAATGCCAATTTATTGTTTACATTTAAAAAAAATATAAACAAAACTCAGATTTTTCAAAGAATATAGGGAGTTATAATTGTACAAAATATATAAAGCATTAGCTTGAAAATACCTTTGTCACAACAGTGAATTGCAGGTATTACTAAATGGCTTGGGGGGGAAAAAGAGAAAATTATATATTAATTAAAATAATTAATATATGAACACATTATCAAATACTAAAGTAATATGATGTACACATGCCATGTGCTTAATAATATCCAAATCAAAAAAGTTATTTGAAGAGTTCAGATTTTTAATTTACTCAAGACTGAGCTAACATGCCAATTTTACTTTATTTTTTACATTTCTCACTAATTAAAATATGGAAGAGAAAAGTGATAGGCATGAAATATCTGAAACCATTCATACTTTCTTTCTTAAACAGTTAAATTTACTATTAATCTTGCATAATTTTAATTCATCAGTAAAATAATTTTTTTTAAATTTGTGATTTTGAAACATCAAATTATGCTACATTGTTTTTATAGCTCTTAGGGATCCTTGAAGGAAAACTTTGTATAAACTGAAATGGAAAAATAAATCAATGTAAAAATAGCTTTAGGTAGCTGCTCGGCACACTGTAAAAACCAATGATGTTCACACCCCTCAGTGGGCGAAGGATAAACATCATAAAAGTAAATAGCACTCTGAAATAGATGGCTCCTATAAATCCTGTAAACAGCACAAACTGTTTTGTTGTTTTAAAAAAAGCTTATGCATAAGTAATTCCATGTGACATGATTTCAGAAAGTATTTTCAGGTCAACATTTACACTAAATAATCTGAACAGAGCTGATTGGGCATAATAATTTGGAAATATAGTCAGTTGTTCTCCAAGGATCTGGGATTACCCTCACTTTCCCCTTTATGTTCTCTCCTCAATAGGCTTCATGGCACAGCAATCTTCCCCCGCAGCTAAAGATGGTGATAGTAGTCTTCTGCAAAGCTGATCAATGCTGTTCAGTGTTTTGGCTGGGAGAAAAGGAGGTGGAGGGTGTCGCTCAACAGCATTTAGATACTAAGGTGATGGGTGATCTACAAATGCTTAAAATATACACACTTACAGAGAGGGAGGAAAAACTCAAGGTGCTTCATTCTTCAAGTGTTCTGTGCATCTGACAGATGGTCTGAGAAGCACAGCACCCATCTCCCTGCATGGCATAACCCTAGCAGTCAAACACAGGCCGGGGAAAAGTAATTTGGAAGTATTCAAGTATCATGGCAAATGCAATTCAGTGCAGGTAAATTCAGGATAAAAAAAAAATCTAAGAGCAAAGACTCCAAAAGAAAGCAGACACATTAAATGAAAGTGTGCAGAGGCATAATGATCGAAAAGAGATTTAAGTGTTCTGGTTCAGAAAAGTCTCAAGCTAAAGGATGACTGCTAAGAGAAAGGCAAACAGCATGCTGAGTTACATTGCTACATGAATATAAATCTGAAACAGTGATAATCATCAGTAAATGAGAGTCTTACCTATACTGAATCTAATATGGCTCACCACGGCTGTGAAAAGCAGTAGAGACAGTGTTCTACAGAGTAATAAGAATGATGATATCAGGCCATACAAAATATCTGAGTAATAAGAAAACTTCTTTTCTAAATACAAACAGGCTTAATATCTTTTAAGTTATCGGAGGGATGGCTCTCAGGGCTTGTCCACAAGAACACTTGGTTTGGTTGGTAAATCTAGCCTGCTGCATACTACAAGTCCATGTAGACCCTGCTGCTGCACACTAGAAGTTCTGCAATGCACTTTGATATACCCTGCTTTGAAAGAGGAATAGATTAAAGCACATTAGGGAACTTCTAGTGGATGGCAGCAGGGTCTACATGGACACCTAATGCACAGCAGGCTAGTGCGGGGTAGATTGCCACAAACTAAGGGTTTGTGTAGACAAGCCCTTAGTTACAAAAGGAAAAGCAATTGATGAACTTGATGCAAACAATTCCATATTTCCAAGTGATTTGACAAGCACGGGGAGAGGGGAAATATAAACTAAAAATAAGGATCACATTTCATAACCTGACTGTAGTCAGTTCCACACAAGACGGAAGCTGAAGGCCTTGTATCACATTGGTGCAATATTCTGTTTCTGGGACTATTTTATCTGAGCACAGAGGGGTTCTTGAAAGAGACAAGTCATAGAGAAGATCTCTACAGGGTCGTGCAGATGCCTCTGCAATGAACATATGCTGTACGCTCAAGGGCAAATAAAGTGCT
This sequence comes from Dermochelys coriacea, assembly GCF_009764565.3. NCBI lineage: Eukaryota > Metazoa > Chordata > Testudines > Dermochelyidae > Dermochelys > Dermochelys coriacea. Next base: position 116,028,813 of record NC_050074.1, read on the forward strand.
AAGCTCTTTCACAAGGTAGAGTAAAATATTCAAAGACTTGAAGGAACCTTGTAAACAAAAAGGCCTAATAGAGGACAGAGAGATCATGATGTTAACCAAATCCATATTGGCATACGCTCCTTTCTAATTTCTTGCTTATAGTTGAAAAAAAGTTAAAGAACTATTTGGGGCAGATGTCACTGTTCTAGGCAACTGAACCTATTTTTCCCCCTCATGGGCAGGCAAGGGCAGAGCTCTAGACTCCTGGCTCCTTAGTCTTCACCACTCTTGGGCAGAGACCCGTGTCTGTCTCTCCTTTCTGACCAGAATTTGTCCAGATTGCACAGTTCCCTGCCTACACTGTGAGCTCCCCAGCAAGTCAGACTGCCTCAGCAGACCTGCTTTGCTTTCTCCTCAGAGCCTATAAACCGAGTAATTGCCTATAGCTACAGATTACTACATACACCTTTCTAAGCAAGCACATTTATTCTTAAGATAAAAGCATTACAGAAAAAAAAACATACTAAAAACAACAAAAGAACCTGCTAGTATGCTAATATGCATACCAGAGATCATCTCAACTCTAACAAGGGCTCTGGCAGGTGATCAGTCCTTCAAACCCCACCAAGGGGTTTTTCTGGGGTTATAAATTCATAAGAGCTGTTAAATTCAGAACAAGCGCACCCATGAACCTGTGAATCTCTCCTTTATGCAGCTTGGGGCTTTGCTCTTCATATTCTGGGAATAGGTAAATCAGCAAAAAACGTGATAGGGAACAAGTAATCAGCAGACAGCTTCTCCTCAGGGTTAGCTTCAAAAGCTTGAGTCCAAAGGTAAGAATTTGCATTCACCTCCTCCCAAGTATTTCCTAGGAAACACACTCAAATCTATTTATTCCAAAAGTTTCAAGTTGTCTGGCACTTTGCTTAAAATAGTTCTTCGAAGCTCATAACACTTTCTAGGGTTTACGCTGGTTGTGTCTCTCCCCTACAGAAGTTAATACAATTCCATAATAATATAAACTTTGAAATTTTAATACAATGCACTTCAAAGCTACTTAAACTTAATTCAATAAGCTTTTCCAAGGATACAGAATTATGTGAGATAACATTAACGTCCTGTGTTTTGAGATGGCAAACAACAACAAAAAAATCACCAGCATGTCTTGCAAACTGGCAAGCATCTAGAATAATCTGTCACATGGGGAAGGATGTCCACGATAAATATAAGTTATAATGCTCATGTCTTTAAAACAGCATCTGTTCAAATGATTTCAGGATGTGGTTATTATGAAGAAAATTCAACCATAATTTTACACTTCCAAATAACTTCAGCCACAGTCACTCAGGTGAGGTTGCCAGAGGTTCCTGTGAACTTGCTTTGCTCAGACTGATACCTAGATATATATCTCTAGGTCATTCTGTTTACTATTCAAGGACAGCTTCTTTTTTAGAAATTCACTGCATTGGGAAGGTGGAGTTATGGTTGGCCTACTGACCAAAGGCACTAGCCTTCACCTTTAGAAAGCTGGATTCAGATGGACTTTGGGAACTGTGAAAATTAAGTTGCCAGAATGAAGCGGGGGACTTAGTTTCCAGGGGTCTGATTCACAATATGTATCCACAGTTTCTACAATATTGAAGTTGTATATGTAAACCTGAGTTTAATTTGTTTTATATTGTTTTACTCACTGCTGTTTCTACTCTCCCCTATATTTCTGTTCCTACCTCACCTTCTTGCATCTCTCCTTTCCCTCTCAGTTTTGTCTGTCCAGATTAAAAAAGATGCTTCTTATGCCACTGCAGACAGTGACTCTATGACCAATCAACTCACCTCAAAGCAGTATGATGGCACTTAAGAGAGATAGAATAGCGCTTCTAAGAAAGTCAAGTGTTTCAGAAGATCTGCTCTCCCCCCAGCCCCAGTATTACTGAGGCGAAAGGGCTATTGGGTAAGAGTTTTGCCAAAGTACCAGAGCTCCTTCAAGAACTACCATCAGGCCTCAAGATAATGCAAACAACAGGTTAAACTCATGACTCCGGTCTGGTTACTGGTGGTTTCTGTTCTAGGCCCTAGTGAATATTTCGCTACGTCTCAAATGCACCAGATACGGGGCATGCTTGGCAATGTCTGTACAGGGAAGTCCAACCACGAGAACAGAAGGTGGTGTTAGGTAGGAAAAGGTGTTGTTGTTAGGTAGGCCTGAGGTACATTGGCAGCAACACACGTACAAATGGTTACTGAGCCTGTCTTAATTATCCCTGACTCAAATCAGTACTGTCCGTTTCACTCTAAAAATTTGTTCTTTGCTTCTGCTTCATCTCAAACACTATATATAAACAATCACTAGGAGGAATCCCCCACTGCCTACATAATAAAGTCAGTCAGAGGCAAGATTCTATCTCAGTCCTAAGATCTTATCCCTCTAAGCCATCATGCTGACTAAACCTCTATCCTTTGATCAATAGGGAGCTAAGTGGGAATTTTCAAAAAACCTTTAAGCAAAAATAAAGTTGCTTCTTTATTACACATAGGCCTTACTCCCCTCTACTGGAATAAAATAGATTTTTGTTTTAAAAAGTTGAATCCTCGTATGGTCTGAATGGATGATACAGATTCAATGGGGATAGTCAGAGATGGGAATTAGAGACTATTTACTAACACAGAATATGATTATGGAATCAAAAGGCCAAGTGAAATGGCCAACTGCAATAGTTCATGAGAAATGTATGAAAAAAAAGATGGAGTAATGCTTACATGTACTGAAAAAGGGGGATTTCAACTCTTATAATCACATATATTCTGTTTATTAAAGCAATGCAACAACACCATTGTTTTCACTTGCAGAAGAAAAGGAGGGATATGATACTTCCTCCTGCAAACCATTCCCCTTGTGTATGACACTGTTTTGGTTCCATTTTAAGCATTTTCAGCGGCTCCTGCCCCTCCTCAATAGACAAAGCCCCACAAAGCTTTCTATCTGAGCCTGAGTTTGGCTGTCATAGCTATGAGACTCTCCCATGACAAGTCACCAAGAATTAAAAGAAGGAAGAAAGGAAACCTTCAGAAACCATTACCAGACAGCAAAGAAAATTATTATTTAATAAACTTCAATCAATTTTCCAGTTTACCTGTCCCAAGCGGAAAAAACATAAAGAGTCAGCATAAATGATGGGCCCATGCAATTAAAATACATTTTTTACAAACATCATGTAATTGCCTGGTGCAATCTTTATATAAGAGCTGCATTGCAAGTTATATACCCAGATAAAAAAAAGCTAAAATTTCTGGCAGTGCCTAAGTTAAGTGTTGAAAAATGTCTTGGGGAAATATCTGATCTACTCTTATATTGTTTTGTTCTGACAGCTTTGTACTTAAGGCATTGGACTGGGACTCGGAAGATCTGAGTTCAAATCTTGGCTCTGCAAAATACTTACAGTGTGACATTGGATAAGTCTCTCTCTCTGTGCTCAGTTTCCCATCTGAAAATTGGGATAATGATACTTTCTATCTCAGAAGTGGAAAGGATAAATTCACTGGTGTTGGTGAGAAGCTAAAATACTATGGAGATGGGAACCGTATAAATATCTACACAGATAAACATTCTTTCTTTCCATACAAATGTATCTCAAAATGTTTAAAATGAGAGGGTGATACAAAAACTGACATACTAAAAAGTAGTTAGGAAAATTAAAATTCAGGAAAATATAAAACTACTTTATGCCAAATTGCTGCTTTGTTTCTTAAAATGCAAAGCAGCAAGCCAGAGGAGTTAGTATTCCATGAGCTAGTATTTCATATTTTATATATGTGTATATATATATATAGGTAATTCTGCCCCCCCCCCGTACTTGATTTTACTGTGTAACAGGGAAAGACTAAAGTTATGACAGCCACTACATTGTGCTCTTAAATATAAATGGGTAGTAGCCTCACATTTTAAATATATTCAAAATATCAGAAAGTTGTAAATATTGGCAGAATAAACCTCTTCAGATATTCATTTTTGCATTTATAATTCCAGCTTTTTAGCAAATGGGATATAAAATTAGTACCTATTGTATATTTTCAATTCAATTGATCTTGGTTTAAAATATTTTTGCAATGAAGAGGTTAAATAATTGGGGGAATTAGCTTCACATCTACTTCCCATAGGAGCAGTTCTTGTTGTTAAGATGCTCCACTATAAACCTGACGATCTGGATTCAATTCCCAGATCTGCCATAGGCTTCCTTTGTACCCGTAAGCAAACCACTTAATCTCTCAGGGATGGATTTGCTCTTCCATACACCTAATCTTTTTGTTGCCCTTCTCTGTACTTTTTTCCAATTCTAATACATCTTTTTTGAAATGAGGCAACCAGAAATGCATGCAGTATTCCAAGTGTGGGTGTAACCTGGATTTATAAAATGGCATTATATTTTCTATCTTATTTCTCTCCTTCCTAATGGTTCCTAACATTGTTAGCTTTTTTGACTGCTGCTGCTCACTGAGCAGATATTTGCAGAGAACTATTCATAATGATGCCAAGATATCTTTCTTGAGTGGTAACAGATAATTTAGACCCTATCATTTTGTATGTATAGTTGGGATTATGTTTTCCAATGTTCATTACTTTGCATTTATCAAAACTGAATTTAGTCTGCCATTTTGTTGCCCAGTCACTCAATCTTTGTAACTCATTGCAGTCTGCTTTGTATTGTCTGTGAACTTTGCTACTTTTACCGTTTATCCCTTTTTCCAGATCATTTATGAAAATTTTGAACAGCATAGGTCACAGTACAAATCCTTGGGGGACCTCACTATTACCCACTCTCCACTGTGAAAACTGACCATTTATTCTTAGTCTTTGTTTCCTATCTTTTTACCAGTAATTGATCTATGAGAGGATCTTCCTCCTTATCCCATGACTCCTTAGTTTGCTTAAGAGTCTTTGGTGAGGGACCTTGGCTTTCTGAAAGTCCAAGTACATACTGTATTAACTTGGATCATCCTTGTCTACATGTTTGCTGACACCCTCAAAGACTGTAATAGATTGGTGATTTTCCTCTTACAAAAGCCGTATTGACCCTTCCCCAGCATATCATGCTCATCTATCTGTCTGATAATTCTGTTCTTTACTATAGTTTCAACCAATTTGCCTGGTACTGAAATTAAGTTTACTAGCTTATAATTACCAGGATCGCTTGTAGATCCTTTTGTAAAAATAGGCATCACATTAGCTATCTTCCAGTCATCTGGTAAGGAGGCCGTTTTAAGTGATAGGTTACATACTGCAATTTCACATATGAGTTCCTTCAGAACTCTTGGGTGAATACCATTTGGTCCTGATAACTCATTACTGTTTAATTTATCAGTGTGCTCCAATATCCACTTTACTGATACCTTAATGTGAGACAGTTCCTCACCTAACCACTGGGCTATGGGATTTTGGATGTGAGGCTTCCTCAGTGTCTCCTATTGATGCTATACCACTGCAAATATATAATTTTAAAAATTAATTGGAGCAGGGGGACTGAATCATAGGTCTCATGTTCCAGGTGAGTGCTCTAACCACAAGGTTACAAAAGTTATTCTTATGCTTACTCTCTCTCTGGTCCAATGATTCTTTCATTATTTATTCACAGTGCAACTGCATAAGCAAGTTAGACAGAGGAACCCCTATCTTCCCCAAGTTCATGAATCACTCTGGCAGGGGGCTGCAGTATCCATGTGCAGAGGCAATACATACACATACAGAAAAAGAGCAATTATATCACTGCTGAGACTGACCTGAGTCAGAGAATATAATGGTACATGTCACATTTGTTATATACTGTATCTGGTTCTTTTCAGATGATACAGGATGTGACAGGGTTGGGCCAGATGGCTATAGGAGAGTAATAGAAAGCAGATATATTAGCCCCAGGCTAAGAAGATCCCTTTTCCCTGGGTAAGGTAACAGGGAAGGTTCCAGAACAATCAGGAACCTTCTGGAGACAATTAAGACAGGCTGATTAGAACAACTGCAGCCAATCAAGAAGCTGCTAGAATTAATTAAGGCAGGCTAATCAGGGCACCTGGGTTTTAAAAAGGAGCTCACTTCAGTTTGTGGTGTGCATGTGAGGAGCTGAGAGTGAGAACGCAGACTGTTGGAGGACTGAGGAGTACAAGCATTATCAGACACCAGGAGGAAGGTCCTATTGTGAGGATAAAGAAGGGGTTGGGAGGAGGCCATGGGGAAGTAGCCCAGGGAGTTGTAGCTGTCGCACAGTTGATATAGGAGTCACTCTAGACAGCTGCGTTCCACAGGGCCCTGGGCTGGAACCTGGAGTAGAGGGCAGGCCCGGGTTCCCCCCAACTCCTGGTCAGACACAGGAGGAGTCGACCTGGACTGTGGGTTCACGAAAACGGCCAAACTGAGGGCTGCCATGAATCTCCGAGGCGAGCAAATCTGCCAATAAGCGCAAGACCCACCAATGGAGAGCAGGAACTTTGTCACAAGGAATATAAAATATCTATGCTACTAAGGTAAGCTTTACAGTTGCCACTGGTGATTAATGAAAGAACTAAAAAATGACAGAAATTGAAGGATTCAAGTGACAAAGTACCAGAGATCAGAAAGACAGAGTGCTAATTAGCAACATATTATAAATATGGTGCAGTAGAGCTTAATGCACTTGCCTTTCAATCCTGGAGTCTGAAATTGAAACCCTACACTAAAGTGAAAGATTGTTTATACACCCCTGGTAATCTCTGCTGAAAAGTTGACACAGGACTGGAAAGACAGAGGGGCACAGGAGTGCAGGACAGAGCTGCAGGAAAAGCCTATGCAGAACTTGCCAGCACTGTTCCTAGATCTCGCCAGTTTTAGTGTGCTGCTTTCATAAGAACCAGTTTCATCCAAAATAAGAAATACTTAAAATCATTAGACTTTAAACATAAACAGAAGCTTTAAAAACCCACTAAAAATTCTCACTAAAAACTTGTGTGATAAATTCTCCTAACTGTTGTGAGGTTCCCTCTAAGTAGTAGGAATCCCAAAGGTTAGAACTGAGAAAAATGCAACTGCAGGGCTCTACACTGCCACATGGGATATGTGGGTTTGATTTCCAGTCCTGGTCTCCTATGCCGTGGGCCAGGAAGGGGAGAGAATGCCTTATGCAATTCAAAGCAATCCCTTTGGGTGATTCAGGTGCTGATTGGATCCGATAGGAGATGCAGTCAGTCAGAAGGATGGCTAAAAGAATCCCCAGAAAGAAAGCAGTCTACTGCCAAAAATGTTTATTTTAACTACTGTAGACATCAAATTATCCCTTTACAAAATTATCTACTTATTACTCTGACTCTCATTACTAGCATGAAAATGACACTCTTCTATTAAGAGCACTCTAACTGAACTTCCCTCCTGTAAGCATGCTGGATTTATAGTGTTAACAAGCGAAGTCCCGGAACCGTATGTATGTCTACTTACCCAAAAACACAAGAGCCTTTTATGGACTGGAAAACAAATGGTTAAAAAGCATTAAGAACTACATCTCTCTCACACCCATACATTCAAAGTCATCAATCATACGTAATCCAGAACACATACAAGGTGCAAAAGTGCTAAAAAGGGCCCATTAAAATACAAGTCTTTCCAGGTGTACCACCCAATCACTACCACTAAATGTGCAGAAACAGCTCCAGTTTATACACAAAATACCATTAGCAGCAATTTATCATGTCTCTTTTAAAGTGATATACAGCATGTTACGAAATTGCTCATTAACTCTATGAGCAACAAGCTGAGCGTGCCTATGCACTCAAGTGACTGTAATTGACATTTTAGAGACCTTAGGTTAGAATTCATTCTTAAATAGCTCAGTTTTTCTAGCCAACTTTCGAACCTGTTTTTAATAATATTGTTAACTTAGTATTTTTAAGTTTTCCTTTGCGTGCAACACAATGCTGTTTTTCACCCCCAAAATAGATACATTATTTGAACATAATAGTACTTATGGACCAGTGAAAAGCCTAAGACCACACAAACCATCTCAAAGCGCCTTTATTAATTCTTAGAGCAAAATTAAAAAATGGAACCAAATGACTGGTTAAAGACATTCAGCCCATAGACTGTATTATCCCATCACTTTAGCTAGTGATTATACCCTTTCATTTCCTCCTCCAAATATTCACCCATTCTGGTTTTGAAATGCCAGGCATTCCTTGCATTTATTGCTGGTTTTGGTAAGTGTTCCATCTTTCTGTAAAGAAATTTTGCCCAAATTGTTTATTCGAGTACCCCTTCAATCCACAACCTCTTCCTTCTTAAAGTAAGTTATTTTAATACAGTCCTTTTGTCTTTATAGTAACATTAATACTATGAATTTAAAGCCTCTAAGGCCAGAAATTTTTGGAGGTAGGATAAAGCAGTCTCAGAAAAATAGTGATCTTACTGTGCCTGGAACTCACTCTGCTATGTTTAAGCACAAAGTTAGTCACAAAGGCCTTGAGTCAACAAAGCATTTAATTTCAGCATGTGCAGAAGTCTCATTGTCACCAATGGGACTTAAGCACTTTGCTAGATCATGGCCGAATATACTTAATCTTTAATAAATAACAGTAACACACAACAGCCCTATCTTTCTAGTTTTCATTCACTGTACAGTGTTTTTCATCCAAGAACTTCAAAGAACTTTCCACAGGAAGGCAAGTATATTTATTTCCATTTTGCAGATGGAAAGACTGAGGGCATGTCTACACTACGAAATTAGATCCAATTTATAGAAGTCGGTTTTTTAGAAAGTGTCCCCACACAAATGCTCTAAGTGCATTTAGTCGGCGGAGTGCATCCACAGTACCAAGGCAACAGTCGACTTCCGGAGCATTGCACTGTGGGTAGCTATCCTACAGTTCCCGCAGTCTCCGCCACCCATCTGAATTCTGGGTTGAAACCCCAATGTCTGATGGGGCAAAAACATTGTCATGGGTGGTTCTGGGTACATATCGTCAGGCCCCCCCTTCCCTCCCTCCCTGAAAGCAACAGCAGACAATCATTTTACGCCTTTTTTCCTGGGTTACCCATGCAGATGCCATACCATGGCAAGCATGGAGCCCGCTCAGCTCACTGTATGTCTCCTTGGTGCTGGCAGACATGGTACTGCATTGCTACACAGCAGCAGCTCATTGCCTTTTGGCAGCAGACAGTGCAGTATGCCTGGTGGCCATCATCACTGTACTCCTGGGTGCTCTTTTAGCCAACCTCGGTGAGGTCTGTCAGGGGCGCCTCGACAGACATGGGAGTCACTCAGCCAGGTCATTTTCCTTTTTAAGTTTCGTCTCATGGAGATTCAGTCCTGCCGGCAGTCACACTGCACCATCTTCTGCCAAGCACCAGGAGAAAACGATGGCTAGCAGTTGTACTGCACCATCTGCTGCCAGCCTAAGATGTATAAAGACAGATGAGGTGGACCAAAACAAGAAATATACCAGAGTTGTTTTGTATTCATTTTGTCCCCCATCCTTTCCTCCATGAAATCAACAGCCTGCTAAACCCAGGGTTTTGAGTTCTATCCTTGAGGGGGCCATTCTGTTTCTCCTTGATGCAAAGCCACCCCCTTTGTTGATTTTAATTCCCTGTAAGCCAACCCTCCAAGCCATGTTGTTAGTCACCCCTCCCTCGGTCAGAGCAATGGCAGACAATTGTTTTGCGCCTTTTTTCAGAGCAGACGCCATAGCACTGGGAAGATGGAGCTCGCTCAGATCACCGCGGCAATTATGAGCACTATAAACACCATGCGCATTATCCAGAAGGATATGCAGAACCATAACCTGCAACAAAAGCAAAACCAGGCGAAGAGGCGACTGCAGCGTGGTGACGAGAGTGATGAGGACATGGACATAGACTTCTCACAAAGTACAGGCCCCTGCAATGTGCACATCGTGGTGTCAGTTGGGCAGGTCCATGGCATGGAATGCTGATTCTGGGCCCGGGAAACAAGCACAGACAGGTGGGACCGCATAGTGGTGCAGGTCTGAGATGATTCCCAGAGGCTGTGCCCAGGAATTCCAAGATGAGAGCAGCCCTCACAGTTGAGAAGCGAGTTGTGATAGCCCTGTGAAAGCTTGCAATGTCAGACAGCTACCGGTCAGTCAGGAATCAATTTGGAGTGGGCAAATCTTCTGTGGGGGCTGCTGTGATGCAAGTAGCCAATGCGATCACTGAGCTACTGGTATCAAGGGTAGTGACTCTGGGAAATGTGCAGGTCATAGTGGATGGCTTTGCTACAATGGGATTCCCTAACTGTGGTGGGGCCATAGACGGGACCCATATCCCTATCTTGGCACTGGAGCACCAAGGCAGCGAGTATATAAACCAAAAGGGGTACTTTTCAATGGTGCTGCAAGCACTGGTGAATCATAAGGGGTGTTTCATCAACATCAATGTGGGATGGCCGGGAAAGGTACATGATGCTTGTTTCTTCAGGAATCCTGGTCTGTTTCAACAGCTGCAGCAAGAAACTTACTTTGCAGACCAGAAAATAACCGTTGGGGATGTTGAAATGCCTATAGTTATCCTTGGGGACCCAGCCTGACCCTTAATGCCGTGGCTCATGAAGCCATACACAGGCAGCCTGGACAGTAGTCAGGAACAGTTCAACTATAGGCTGAGCAAGTGCAGAATGTTGGTAGAATGTGCATTTGGGTGTTTAAAAGCGCACTGGCGCAGTTTACTGAGTCGTTTAGACCTCAGCGAAACCAATATTCCCATTATTACTGATTGTTGTGCGCTCCACAATATCTGTGAGAGTAAGGGGGAGATGTTTATGGTGGGTTGGGAGGTTAAGGCAAATCGCCTGGCCGCTGATTACGTGCAGCCAGACACCAGGGCGGTTAGGAGAGTACAGGACAGCATGGTGCGCATCAGAGAAGCTTTGAAAACCAGTTTCATGACTGGCCAGACTACAGTGTGAAAGTTCTGTTTGTTTCTCCTTGATGGAAAGCCTCCCCCCACCACCGGGTTCACTCTACTTTCCTGTAAACTAGGCACCCTACCCTCCCCCCTTACCACTTTCAGAGGCAATAAAGTCATTGTTGCTTCACATTCATGCATTCTTTATTTTTTCATCACACAAATAGGGGGATAACTGCCAAGGTAGCCCGGGAGGGGTGGTGGAGGAGGGAAACACCGGGTGGGGTGGTGGAGGAGGAAAGGACAAGGTCACACAGCACTTTAAAACTTTAAAACTTATTGAATGCCAGCCTTCTGTTGCTTGGGCAATCCTCTGCGGTGGGGTGGCTGGGTGGCCGGAGGCCCCCCCACCGTATTCTTGGGTGTCTGGGTGAGGAGTCTATGGAACTTGGGGAGGAAGACGGTTGGTTACACAGGGGCTGTAGCAGCGGTCTGTGGTCCTGCTGCCTTTCCTGCAGCTCAACCATACACTGGAACATATGAGTTCGATCCTCCAGCAGCCTGAGCATTGACTCCTGCCTTCTTTCAGCAAACTGACACCACCTACCATCTTCAGCCCGCCACCTCTCCTCGTGGTCATATTGTGCTTTCCTACACTCTGAGATTGTCTGCCTCCACATATTTTGCTGTGCTCTGTCAGGGTGGGAGGACAGCATGAGATCAGAGAACATTTCATTGAGAGTGTCTTTTTTTCGCCTTCTACTCTTCGCTAGCCTCTGGGAAGGAGAAACATATGCAGCTGGTTGAGGGGAAAAAAAAGGGAGAGTGGTAGTTAAAAAGACACATTTTATAGAACAATGGGTACACTATTTCATGGTAAACCTTGCTATTAACATTACATAGCACATGTGCTTTCATTACAAGATCACATTTTGCCTCTTATTGAGGGTATGCCGGTTTGGTGTAAGAGATCACTCATGTAGGGCTGGGTAACAGAATTCGGCTTGCAAGCAGCCATAGTAAGCCACAGTTGTTTGGCTTCTTTAACCTTCATAACATGTGGGAATGGTTTCAAACAACAGCACCCTCATTTCCCATACGAAGTAGCCATTGGGTTGGTCATTTAAAATGGGTTGGCAATTTAAAAGGAGGGGCTGCGGTTTCCGGGTTCACGTGCAGCAGAAACCCAGCTAACCCCCCCCCCCCAACCCACACCCACACACCCACAACCAATTCTCTGGGATGATGGCTTCATCCCTTCCCCCACTGCGTGGCTAACAGAGGGGAAGATTTCTGTTCAGCCACAGGCAAACAGCCCAGCAGGAACGGGCACCTCTGAATGTCCGCTTAGTAAAACCCACCCTATTTCAATCAGGTGACCATGAATGATATCACTCTCCTGAGGGTAACACAGAGAGATAAAGAACGGATGTTGTTTGAATGCCAGCAAACACCGGGACCATATGCTTCAATGCTTTGTTCTGCAATGATTCCCAACTACATGCTACTGGCCTGGCGTGGTAAAGTGTCCTACCATGGAGGACGGAATAATGCTGCTCTCCCCAGAAACCTTTTGCAAAGGCTTTGGGAGTACATCAAGGAGAGCTTTATGGAGATGTCCCTGGAGGATTTCTGCTCCATGCCCAGAAACGTTAACAGACTTTTCCAGTAGTGGTACTAGCCACAAATGCCAGGGCAAATTAATAATTAAACACGCTTGTTTTTAAACCATGTATAATATTTACAAAGGTACACTCACCAGAAGTCCCTTCTCCGCCTTCAGGGTCTGGGAGCCCACCTTGGGTGGGTTTGGGGAGTACTGGCTCCAGGTCCAGGGTGATAAACAGATCCTGGCTGTTGGGGAAACTGGTTTCTCTGTTTCCTTGCTGTGAGCTATCTTCCTCACCCCCAAAACCCACTTCCATTTTGCCACCCACTCCTTGGACAGAGTCAAAGCACAGGGTTGGGGTAGCGGTGGCTGCACCCCCTAGAATGGCATGCAGTTCATCATAGAAGTGGCATGTCACATCTCTGAACTGGAGTGGCTGTTTGCCTCTCTGGTTTTTTGGTAGGTTTGCCTGAGCTCCTTAATTTTCATGCGGCACCGCTGTGGGTCCCTGTTATAGCCTCTGTCCTTCATGCCACTGGAGATTTTTTCAAATATTTTGGCATTTCGTCTTTTCAAACGGAGTTCTGCCAGCACGGATTCGTCTCTCCATATAGCGATCAGATCCCGTACTTCTCGTTCTGTCCACGCTGGAGCTCTTTGGCGATTCTGGGACTGCATGGTTTCCTGTGCTGATGTGCTCTGTATGGTGACCTGTGCAGGTGAGCTCGCCACGCTGGCCAAACAGGAAATGAGATTCAAAAGTTCGCAGGCCTTTTCCTGTCTACCTGGCCAGTGCATCTGAGTTGAGAGCACTGTCCAGAGGTCACAATTGAGAACTCTGGGATAGCTCCCAGAGGCCAATATCGTCAAATTGCATCCACACTACCCCAAATTCGACCCAGCAAGGCCAATTTCAGTGCTAATCCCCTTGTTGGCGTTGGAGTAAAGAAATCGATTTTAAGTCGAAAAAAAGGGCTTCGTCGTGTGGACAGGTGCAGGGTTAAATCAAGGTAATGCTGCTAAATACAACCTCAACTCCTAGTGTAGACCAGGCCTGAGACACAGAGTTTAGGTGACTTGCCTAAAACCTCACAGTGAGTTAGTTACAGAGCCAAGAATAAAGCCCATATCTAATAACTGTCAGTCTAGTGTCCCATCCACCAGGCCACACTGTTGCCTCACAACATAAAACTTAAATATTTTCATTCTTGTTCAGTGTCAAGCACACTGACAGTGCTTAATAAATAATTATAATAATAATAATAACAAACAGTATAAGAGAATATAATATGTTCAAGAGCCATCTTATATTGCCAGGCCCATACTGTAGAAGTTTTCTGTGTCCTCAATAATTATTTCTTTTGCTATTTGGGGTTTAAATGGTCATCCCTACAGTGCTTTAAAGACATTTCAAATCCATTTTTGTACTTAATTGCTTTTTTACTAATATTTCACTGATCCTTCTGATAACACACAATAAGACTTGTATTCATATTTAGAACTCTATTACAAAAAAGATACGCTTGCATCAGTAAAATCACTGTGGGCAAAATGAGTGAGCATCCAAGCCCCTTTCACAGGGTCTGCATCTTAATGGGTTAATACAGGGGGTTCTCACACTATTTCCTAGGGGGGACCACATCTTAATAAACAGAGATTTTCTTGTTGACACCTTTCCATTTGCAATTACCCGTACCACCTGCCCTCCCATTTGCAACTTGATGACATCCCTGTAAACCTAGAAGAGGAATGTTAGGAAAATAATCTATTTTAGCAGAAAGAAACAAGGAGAAGGGCTAGTGCTCTGACAACCATAGTTTGGTAACTGCCGTGTTAATATATTTTACTTTAGGCAGTTATGTATTCTATAAATGGGGTGAAAGACAAACGATCATTTATTTAGTTCTTTGGCAGACAGACAATTTACGTCAACAGCATAAATTATTTAATTTAATTCATTAATCCTTAATTATTGCCAATTAAAACAAATTTAGCAAGATGCATTACCTGACATTGCTCCTAAGTAAAAGCAACTCATCTTCAATATTAAAATGCATACTGAAGGTATCAAATCCTTCCCTCAACCACTCAATGAATGACCTGGATAGCTCTTTCACAATCTATTTGGAATATGGCCTTCTGTGCAATCTTTTACCTTCTATTCTATTAAATGAACAAGCCAGAGGCATTCTTGTAATAATGAATAATATAGTCTCTGTGCAAATTAGGAACAACACAATCATATATTTTCCTTTACAACAAAAATCTAAGAATGAACTCAATTCAGTTACTACCTTGCCACTGACTTTTCAGTCTCCTTCTATTCCTCTGGATCCTTCAATAGTACAATATGTTTTAATTAAACATATACACTTCATCAGGCAATCAAAACAAATAACTCTATATAGCATAGCATACAAAGGCATATTTTAGACCCAAATCTCACAGCTGGCATGAAAAATTCTAAAAAATCCTCCCTCCTCTTTAATAATGTGATCATAAGAGTCAGAAAAAAAGGCCAGTTTCTTCACCTGGCCCAGTTAACTTTGCATTTTTCTGTACATCTCTTGGGATAGTATTTTGGATGACTAGAGTCTCACAAGTGATGAAAACGTTTTCCACTTTCACCACAGCACCGCGTCTTCCAAAAAAATGAAAGCTAGGGGGCCCTAAATTTAAGAATTTTCAACAAGCTAGCTGTCGCTATCAATGATTTACTAAAAACACTTCCTAGATTTATTTTTCTCACAGTGAACTTCTCTAAGTCCTCAGTCCCAGATCAGCTACAATGTGATGAGCCACTTCAGGATCCTTAATATTTTAAGTTAACTCGGCATCTTATCCAGATGAGAATTTTTTAGGCCCCTTGAAATCCCAGAGCTTACCTCTTCCCATCTCAAATAAGAGTATCAGGGCAGTTTACTCAGGAATGATTATTTAAAATACACTGATGTGTCGCTCTGCTATGGAACAGCATTTCTAGGGTGTTTAAATCCCATTGACTTTAATAAGATTTAGGCATGTGCTAAAGTGCTTTGCCAAAGAGAGATGGATGTGAGTACACACTTGAGTGCTTGTCTGAACTGAGACCTCAAGACCTCTCAAGATCGGGCCTTATGTGTAAATTTGGTAGAAGCAGTCATAAAAATACTGGCATGATGGACAAAATTCTTTTCTTTCTCAATATAGGGAATTTTGCAGCTTCATGGTGCTAAGGGTATGTCTATACTATGGTGGTGCAGTTGTGCTGATGAAGCCCAGTAGCATATGATGTTAACCCACCTCTCCAAGAGGTGGTAACAAGGTCAACGGAAGACTTCTTACACCGGGGGGGGGGGGGGGGTTAGATCTACTGAACCATAGCCCTGTGGAGGTGAAATTTTTCAGAGTCCTGAATGACATAGCTAGGTTGATTAATTTGTTAGTGTAGACCAGCTTTCAGCAGTAAAGATGTAGCATGTTCCTTTCTCTGTCTGTCACACGCAGATCAGTCAACAAAGCAACAAGATGGAACATACATTGAAAGTGCACATAAGAATGCACATCAGTTCATTTTAGAGAAGTATGACTGATTAAAAAAATAAATTCTGTTTTGAACCCTAGCTCTTATATAGCACTTTTTACCCATAGATCTCAACGCTCTTTAAAAGCAGATTAGTATAATTATTTCCATTTTAGGTGGAAATGAAAACACAAGGCAAAGCGTCTTGGGCAAGGTCACCAAGTAAAACAGTGGCAGAGTCAGAAACTGAACGCATACCCCAAGTGCCTTATTGACTAAACTACACTCAAGGATTTTAAGTTTAAAAATGCAGACTTCATTTTTTACCCCAAACCTTCTAAAATTATTTTTGCCCGATTTTTAAATCAAATTTCTAAGCAATAAAATACATAAAATTCACAAAATACTATGAAAATGCTAGAAATTGTGCTGTAGGGAACAATTCTGTATTGCAGGGAATTGGACTGAGCAACATAATAGGTCTTTTTTATCTCTAATAGCTATGATGCAATGGGCTCAGTCTAGTCCTGCCAGTTTGAACCTGTAACTTTACGTTTATTTCAAATCTTATGTTCTGACTCTATTGGCTAATCTATCCTTACTTAAATCATATTCCTGAGATTTTGGACCCAGGATCCAGGCCATTCTTAAATAAATGGGGAATACAACTAATTGCTCAATAAAGGCACAATACTGGGAATTGAAGAACCCCCCAAAACTTCAGGATACGACCTATACCAACTATTTAAAGTAAGATTCAGAGATTTCAGTCCAATATATGATCTGAATATGAAATTATATTTCCCAATATTTTAGAAGGCTTTTTAACACTTTTGAATTTCCCTAGTGGGAGTAGATAGATACTACTAAATTCACGTCTTTTACGTTCTGATTCAGGTCTAAAGCAGCATAAACGTCTAACTCTCTTCTCCTTCTGACTTTTTAGTTACTATCATAAAGCCAATTTTTGCATCCATTCCATGATCTCCTACTTTGCTCATGACTTCTCAGTCAAATCACTACTTCAGGCTCCCAGAACGGTCAGCTTCTAAGTGCCTGCTCTTCCTTACTGACTCCGTAGACCAGTCTTTGTCAGAGTGTGGCATCTATCAGTGTTTTGTAATTTGTTTACCCCGGAGAGCTCAACTCAGATGCACCATCTGGTTTTCAAGGAAGTCCTGCTTTTGTTACCCAATTTTCCAGATGGATTAACAGGGGCACAAGGAAGTCAAGTGTCCTGCCCTGAGTCACATAGTGGCAGTGGCTTGGAACAGATTGGAACCCCTGATCCTCCTGGCCGGCCTTCTTGTTCCAGGCCACATTGTCTCTTACAATGTCTCTTCTGCCCTAGAGATAAATTGGGTCCACTGTCCTTTTTTTCTCCACAAGCTCTGAAATGACATAAAAAACCCCCAACAGATTTATAGAAATGATCATTCCTTTTCTGCCCATAGGTTGCATCCATTTGAAAATATGGGAAAAGGGAATGTAATTCATCTGCAACTGGTGCTTTGGCAAATTTTAATTGTTCTTAATTGTTTAGCTATTGATGCCAGTATGATTTCAAGTTGTTTAATATTTCATTTATCACTGTAAGAAAATTTTCACTCACATCGTTCAGATATGACCTGTAATTTATTGTGAATATTGAAACAAATATCTTAGTACCTGCCTTACCAATTACTGTATAAATCTTCCACTTATAGCTCAGTTATTTATGAAGTATAAAAGAGAAAGGCATGTTCTTATGGCACAGGACTGGTTGCTAAGAACTCCTGAGTTCTAATACTGGATCTTTCGGTGCCTTGAATAATTCACTTCACCTCTCTGAATCTGTTTCCCCTTTTGTAAAATGGAGTATTATTAATTCCCTACTTTACAGGAATGAAGTGAGGATTAACTGGCTAATGTTTCCAAAGATGGAAAATGCTATGTCATTGCTAAGTAGTTACTCCCTTGGGATCATTTACTCCATGCTATGGCCCCAATACTCAAATCAAGCTGAACTGTGCACCACTCAAGACTCAAAAGCGGGGTGGGAACACTGACACCCAAAAAGTTATTGTCTATGTTACTGACATGTTACTTTTAAAGGAACTGCCCCAGGATCAAGTTTTTTCTCTTCCAGTCTCTCACCCTGTTTGATTTTGCACAGCCTGTACCACAAAATCACTGTTGAACATTCCAAAGTTGCTCCTTCTGCACCTTTCCAACTCAACCTATTCAATTCCACTTTTATTTCAAGCTAAAGAGCCCTGGAATCACAGGGGGGTTAAAATTAATATTTCATTGATATTTCAGAGTACACTAAGTACTTCAGTCATTCACTAAGGACCCAATCTTCATCTAAGCCAATTGCTTCGTACATGCAATTTTCTATTGCAAATAATTAGATCAAAATATTCCTAGATAACTAAATATCTGATATGTGAGAGGCAAACAAGTGTGGAATTTAGTTATCTAGCTACTAATATCTATGACCACAATTGATTGCAGACACAATACGCTGCATCTGAAAACATGGAAGCAGGTACTGGACACAAGAATCTAAATAGGACTGTGTCAACCACTACAAAAAGAAACCTGTTTATTATATTCTCTTCTATTTTAAATCTATGTAATGCTAAATATTCAGACCAGTGTGTCAACACCCCATCTCTCACAATACCTATTAATTCTAAATCTAATAGGATTCCTCTCCCTTGTAGTTGCTAAACAATACACATTTTTTATTAAATATATGCACTCAATCCACAAAATACTGTATACAGTTTTATTTCCTCCAGTGGATTCAAGCCAGCCTTTGCCTGGGTAATTAAAGTCTCCTATTACTAGTACTTTGGCTTTCTTACTTTCCTTTATTTTGTGTGCAATCAGCTCATTATTTAGTCGTCCTCTCTGGCCAAAAGACCTGTGAAAACCCGAGAAAAAGTTCTTTAGAGAGAATTCTTCATTGTGAGGAGGATGGAGTACGTGACCTAAGAGGTCTTTTCCATCTCTAACTTCTATGGTTCTATGAACATATTCCTAACACCAATTTAGTTCCTAAAACCTCAATATTTTTTATCTCTGACTCTTCATCAGTCAGTTTCAGGACTGCTTTATTCATGGACTACCAGTTTCATCCTCCTTTAAATATTGGTATTTGTTCATCCCAAACCTTAGCAATTATTCCTCACTATTGTTTCCATAATACAAAGCTCTTCTGACATAATAATTAACCGGCTAGTGGGTTTTTATGTGTGCCAGAATCTTCTACTGGATTAATTTTGAAGTGCTCAAATGTGGGTCATAGCCCCTGTGCTATTAACAGCTAAAGGGAGATTCTCATTTAGTCCATTGTTAGGGATCTGTTCTTCTGAGTCAGGATGATTTGAATCTGCTCCATGCTGTTGCAGTGAATCTCTGATTGGCCACGGTGTGAAGCATTGTCAGAACTCTTCAGTACTAGGTGGCTACTGATTTGTTGCACAATGCACCTGTCTCTGGTTCTCAGACAGTTATCCTTAATGATTTCCTCCCAATCTCCTCCTTGAGGCAACAGGGGAAGAGATGTTTGGACAGCCCAAAAGTGTTTACTTATTTCCACTCTTTTGGTGTGAAAGAAGGTGTAGGTTACTTAATGAGCAAATAAGAGTGGAAGAGATGTGTGTCTATTTCTCCCTACCTGGAGGTCATACTGTAGCTGACGAAATGAGCAAAGGTGGATTAGGAAGCTTCCAAGGCACTGGACTCTTGCGGAGCTGGAATTACAGGGTTGCCATGTGAAGAAAATAGACCCAGAAAGAGAAGAACCATTTGGGTGGAAGCAATGATGAAAATGGTATTTTGACTTTCCTTTTATGATTTTCAGAATCAGAAATGAGATTTTAAAAAAGCACTGAGAAGAGAACCCTTCAAATAGGAGATTATTCTGAATCCAATATTTGTATAAAGCAATTCAAGTTCTAGGAAAATATTGGGATTTTGTGGCAATGAGTTAAGAACTAGTGAATTCTGCAAAACATTGTAATACTGCAAGAGTCATTATGACACACTGTTGATTAAAATATTGTGACAAAGTTCCTCCTCTGCCTTGGTGGGTCCTGAGCTTATTGGTGAATTTGCTCGACTCAGAGGTTCACGGCAGCCCTCAGTTTGGCCATTTTCGTGGCTCAAATCTGCCGTTCACTCAGTTAGCCTCATCACTGGCCAGTATAGGGAAAAGGAAGAAGAACAATCCCCACAGTTTCTGCTGATCCACCTAGTGGATCAGGAACAGGCCAGAGGCCTTTCCCTCTGGTGGAACCGACAGTCCAGGTCAACTCCCCCGGTATCAAGTAGGGAGTTGGGGGAATGGAGGGAACCCGGGCCCACCCTTTACTCCGGGTTCCAGCCCAGAGCCCCGTGGATTGCAGCTATCTACAGTGGCTCCTGTAACAGCTGTGTGACAGCTACAACTCTCTGGGCTACTTCCCCAGGGCCTTCTCCCAACACCTTCTTTATTCTCTTCACAAGAGAGATAATGCTTGTACTTCTCAGTCTTCCAGTAGTACGCCTTCTCACTCCCAGCTTCTTGCACCTCTTGATTCCAGCTCCTCCCATGCACACCACAAACTGAAATGAACTCCTTTTTAAACCCAGGTGCCCTGATTAGCCTGCCTGTCTTATTTGATTCTGGCAGCTTCTTGATTGGCTGCAGGTGTTCTAATCAGCCTGTCTGCTTTAATGGTTTCCAGGAAGTTCCTGATTATTCTGGAAACTTCCCTGTTACCTTACCCAGGGAAAAGAGACCTACTTAACCTGGGGCTAATATATCTGTCTTTTATCACTCTCCTATAGCCATCTGGCCTGACCCTGTCACAATATATAAATATTTTCCCTCAATTCTGCTTTTGCCAGTTCTTTCTTGGGAGCTTAGTAAATCTGTAAAGGTGAAAAAGTTGTGAATACAAATCTTAACCTGAAGATCAGGAAATGTAACTACTATTAATGTCTAGAGCTAGCTAGGTAATCTAGTGTTCCTTTGATTGACTGTATCCCAAGGTTACTAGCTTCTGGAGTGAAATCATCACTGTTGTCCGGTGCACATACTGACCTATTCAAACATACTTGAGAGTGCCTTTGATTATTATTTGTATTGCAGTAGCAACGAGAGCAATTAGATCAGGGATCACGGCTCCACTGTGCTACATGTGCAAACACATATACAAAACTTACTAATTAAGCAAGGGGAACAGAGGCATAGAAAGATAAGGTGACTTGGCCAAGGCCACAGATGAATTCTGGAAATTTAACCCAGCTCCCTGAGTCCTAGTCCAGTACCTTAACTAGAGGCCCACCCTTCCTCTAGCTAAGCTTTCTTGTAAGTACTTTAACAATAATAAAAAAAATAAAAAAAAATAATGAAAAAAAAGGATGGGGAAGCCAGTTTGAATAGAATAGACAAGGAAAACAAATCATCACAGCAGATGAGAACATAATCTGGTTGTAATTCCTCTTTTTGGCTCAGATGGGAAGTGAAATACCTTAACATCACCAAAATAATAATAGTTAAAGAATCCTCATAGTATTTCTAACCCCACTGGAACAAAGAAATACTGAAAATATGTCCTTTAAAAAGTCTGCTACTGCATGATTATCATACTGATCTCTAGTCCAAATATAAAAGCAGTCCAGTATCTTCATTTGCAGATACTTCTCTGGACTGAAGATCTAAATACTCAGGAGTCTGTCCATCACTAGCTTTGAGCCATTTTCTTGTGTTTGTTTGAAGTTGGCACGCTCAAGGCATATGCATACGAGCTTCTTACCTGTCCTTGTGGACCACAGAGTCAGCACAAAAGGATAGTTCAAAACACTGAAAGATTATGAAGTTGGTTCCAGTTTTAACTCTAAATCCTCCCCTCCCATAAGAAGATTATAGACCTAACACTTCACTTCCTCCTAGTGAACTGACCCATGTGCTTGTGTCATAAGGTGAATCTTTCAAAAAGAGACCTTAGCCTCAGCTCACCTGAAAGATGAACACTTGAGTCTGAGTAAATAGAATACATTTAAATTCATTTATTTTAAGACAATCTTCTTTTTGGCTTATTCTGCCATGATGCTCAGACTTAAGCCTCTATACTACCTGCTAGGAAGAGACCCACGCTTTTCAGATTTTTTCAGATCTGACCAATTATTTACCACTTAGTTCACACCAGGCTCTTTCATCTGTCCTATGACAAACTTTTTAAGCAAAAGATTTGGGCTTCTAGCCTTTCTGGACATGTCTGACCTAGTTTCACGTGTCACAATCCTGAGTGTCTCAGGGCTCGTCCCATGACGCAACAAAGCGAACTAAGGTGCCATGCTCTAACTGCCCCATGCAGACCCTGGTGGCATACTCTAAAAGGTATCTTGTTCACGTTAACATAGTCCTGTTATCTATGTAGGGCAAATTCACAAATCACGCTCCTCTAATGCACTTTGCTGTCACTTTGTAGACAAGACCCGAATCTCCCAATTCCTAAACTTATATTTACTGGGCCAAAAGAATCTAATTTATAAACGTTGTTTCAAAAATGAACTGTGACCCATGACCTTGTTAAAAGGTATGTCCATATGATGTCAATCAATTTGAAACCTAGAAGACCCATCCAAACAGATGACAGCATTGTAGATGAGAGCACCAGTGTCTACCATATTCAATCACTGAAGAAGAGATTGAGCTAGGTACCTCTCATTCTCATGCAGACTGAAGTTTCTCTGAACATCAAAACTTTTCAAATTTTGACATCCAATTAGAGAAAGCAACAACAGTAGGGAGAGATTAATTCGTATTCTGTACGTTTTTCACCTCATGGCTCTCACTAAACCTGAACCTTCCTAGATGCTTTTCTAAAGAAAGATCTTCAGCTGGCATGAACTCGTGTATTAACACTGACTTCATTGCAGTTATGTTAATTTACAGCAGCTGACAATCTGGTCCCATATCTCTTGTTTAGGAAAATTTCCTCTCCCAACATGAGCTGCTATAGACAGTTATTTCAGGGATCCAAAATCTTCCATTCAAGATACTCAATGGCTTTACATCTCCTGCTAATATATTCCTTGGGGAAGTTACTATCCACAAAACTCCCCACAGTTATTGTTAGGAAATCATTAACCCACAGCTCTTTTCAACTATTGGTAATTATGGACGTTTAAAAAAAAAGTTTTGCAGCAAACAGTTGCAACAATGTATTTGTTTGCCACAGGCTAATGGCAATCTGATACACAATATCTGTACACTCCATCTGTTACACTGGATTGATCCACTGATGATATTCTTTTTATAAACCTGCTTACCCCTGCTGTTGCTGTGTAAATGAAAGGGGAAAAAAACACTTTCTTCTCCTTGTTCTCTTTTGTGGTAGTCGACCCTGTCTTCCTCTCCATTAGAACCTTTCCTGCTGCCACACATCTCATAGGATTTATATTGTTTTGATTCCTTTCAAACACTGTCTTGTTACCAACATCTGACAACAGTCTCTTGGGCTATCATGATTTTACAAACTGACCAGGCCCATAAGTCTCTATAAATCCCTCATGGATACAGAGCTGTGAAAATCTCTCTAACTATACATTAAAGTGAACAGTAGCTCTCTTATTGCATAAATAGTCATAGGTGTTCTATTCTTATACAGAGGAAGAAGTTGTAACTTGGGGGGCCCTTGAGAATTCTTTTAGGAGAAGGTGTCCTCTTAACAATCATTTCATATCAGCAAGATTCGATTGGTCAACACATCACCTGATGGGAACAGACCATGGGTGGTCTTCTCAGTCTCCACCGCCTCCATCTTATGGTAAACCACAAAGTAGCGAGTCAAATATAGATATTGACCACACATGGTTTCTCATGAAGTCTGGCAAATTTTAGCACTATCCTTAAAAAAAGAACAGTTACAATTGAAAATGTTTTGAGTAAATAACATACTTGAAGGCAGAGAGTAAGATTTTGATGACATTTCAAGTTGCTGTCCTGATGATAAATTTAAAGTCTCAGCCATTAACTATTAGTATGTGGGTGGGGTGAGGGGGGACACTTTTCTACAATGATTGAAGGAGGAAAATATTGTCATTGGTTTAAACAGCACTAATTGTATATAACTTCTCCCCTTTAAACAATGAAGTCTGTGCCAAGAGATCTGATTTCCAGCAGTAAAATCAGTTCATCTGAATTAATGACTAACTTCAAACAAATCAGGATTACTATTTGTAAGAATTACTATGAAAACACTTTGGCCAAATCAGTTTGCTAAAACAGTTGAACGAAGAAAAAAAGAACAAAAATGGTTAACGGTAGGGCTGTTGCTTTTCCCAAGTGCAGCAAAGTGAGCCTAATTGATGCTGACGCATGACAGACTCGTGTGTACACTATTGCCCAGGCTCTGACTGAAGCTGCTGACAGAGGGTAAATGGTGCATGGCAGCTGGTCTTGCCCTGGCCTTGCATGGCAACATAAGCACACATTGCCTGTCAGGAGATATCATGAGGGCTAATAAAGGGCAGCCCATATTTTTAAAATTCTTCTCACTTAGTTTTGGATCAAACTTTACACCATGAAACCTTTTAGTGCTTGGTTAAAAGATGTGACACATTTAAAAATTAATGTGTTCTAATCAATTTTAAGTTAGACAACTAAAAGCCAGTACATACATATGTGCACATACCTGTATAAAAGAATGAGGAGAGAAAGTGGCAGAGAAAAGAGGGTGATAAGATGAACAAAACTATAGGTAAGAAATACATGTTTATTTGGTTATTAATTGAAGAAAAACAAGAAATAAACAGGACAGACAGGAAAACCATCAGAAATTAAGCTCAAGGCATTTGTTTTGTATTTTTCTATTGCTGTTTGTTTAAAAAATAATCTCAAATAGCTGCTTGTTTCTATAAGGTTGACTCAGTCTAAGAAACTCTGTATTCACTTTGAGACCCCGATCAAGACAGCACATGTTTAATGTTTTCCTGAATCTGTCCCATGAACTGCCTGAAAATAAGATATGGGAAATAGATGGTTAGCCAAACATTTATATGTCAATGTTGAAATGTTTTGGATAAAATTCAAACTTTTTTTGGATAAAGAAAAGGAGTACTTGCGGCACCTTAGAGACGAACAAATTTATTAGAGCATAAGCTTTCGTGAGCTACAGCTCACTTCATCGGATGCATTTGGTGGAAAAAACAGAGGAGAGATTTATATACACACACAGAGAACATGAAACAATGGGTTTATCATACACACTGTAAGGAGAGTGATCACTTAAGATAAGCCATCACTAGCAGCAGGGGGGGGGGGAAAGGAGGAAAACCTTTCATGGTGACAAGCAAGGTAGGCTAATTCCAGCAGTTAACAAGAATATCAGAGGAACAGTGGGGGGGTGGGGAGGGGAGGAGAAATACCATGGGGAAATAGTTTTACTTTGTGTAATGACTCATCCATTCCCAGTCTCTAGTCAAGCCTAAGTTAATTGTATCCAGTTTGCAAATTAATTCCAATTCAGCAGTCTCTCGTTGGAGTCTGGTTTTGAAGCTTTTTTGTTGAAGGATAGCCACTCTTAGGTCTGTAATCGAGTGACCAGAGAGATTGAAGTGTTCTCCAACTGGGTTTTGAATGTTATAATTCTTGACGTCTGATTTCTGTCCATTCATTCTTTTACGTAGAGACTGTCCAGTTTGACCAACGTACATGGCAGAGGGGCATTGCTGGCACATGATGGCATATATCACATTGGTAGATGCGCAGGTGAACGAGCCTCTGATAGTGTGGCTGATGTGATTAGGCCCTATGATGGTATCCCCTGAATAGATATGTGGACAGAGTTGGCAACGGGCTTTGTTGCAAGGATAGGTTCCTGGGTTAGTGGTTCTGTTGTGTGGTGTGTGGTTGCTGGTGAGTATTTGCTTCAGATTGGGGGGCTGTCTGTAAGCAAGGACTGGGCTGTCTCCCAAGATCTGTGAGAGTGATGGGTCGTCCTTCAGGATAGGTTGTAGATCCTTGATGATGCGTTGGAGAGGTTTTAGTTGGGGGCTGAAGGTGATGGCTAGTGGCGTTCTGTTGTTTTCTTTGTTGGGCCTGTCCTGTAGTAGGTGACTTCTGGGTACTCTTCTGGCTCTGTCAATCTGTTTCTTCACTTCAGCGGGTGGGTATTGTAGTTGTAGGAATGCATGATAGAGATCTTGTAGGTGTTTGTCTCTGTCTGAGGGGTTGAAGCAAATGCGGTTATATCGTAGAGCTTGGCTGTAGACAATGGATCGTGTGGTATGATCTGGATGAAAGCTAGAGGCATGTAGGTAGGAATAGCGGTCAGTAGGTTTCCGATATAGGGTGGTGTTTATGTGTCCATCGCTTATTAGCACCGTAGTGTCCAGGAAGTGGATCTCTTGTGTGGACTGGTCCAGGCTGAGGTTGATGGTGGGATGGAAATTGTTGAAATCATGGTGGAATTCCTCAAGAGCTTCTTTTCCAGAAGAAAAGAAGTCCAGATCCAGTCCATGGGTCCAGATGATGAAGATGTCATCAATGTAGCGCAAGTAGAGGAGGGGCATTAGGGGACGAGAGCTGAGGAAGCGTTGTTCTAAATCAGCCATAAAAATGTTGGCATACTGTGCGGCCATGTGGCAGGAACACAGAAGAAATAAAATAAAAAAGGGACATGTTGGAATCTACCCAATCAGGAATTTCAAATCATGATTCATCTATGGGCTGGTTAGTTGGGGGAGAGGGATAGCTCATTGGTTTGAGCATTGGTCTGCTAAACCCAAGGTTGTGAGTTCAATCCTTGAGGTGGCCATTTAGAGATCTGGGGCAAAAATTGGGGATTGGCTTTGAGCAGGGGGTTGGACTAGATGATCTCCTGAGGTCCCTTCCAACCCTGATATTCTATTCTATGAAGACTTCATGTCATTGTTTTTCTAGCCCCATTCCTCCCCCCGTTCCCAGGGCTCTCTCTCTCTGTAGTATAGCTTTCCTTCATGCATAATCTCTTCTTTACCTTTAGTTTTTATTTGTGCAGGGGTGATTTTTTTGTTTGTTTTGTTTGTTGGCATTTATGCATAATCAGGTAATCACAGAATACAGAGACAGAAAAGCCCTGGTAGGTGATTCAGTGAATCCCACTGATCTGGGCAGGATTGTTCCTTACAGAAGCTCTTTGAGTGGTTTCACTGAAGTCAATTTTCAGAGTAGCAGCCGTGTTAGTCTGTATTTGCAAAAAGAAAAGGAGTACTTGGGGCACCTTAGAGACTAACAAATTTATTTGAGCATAAGCTTTCATGAGCTAAAGCTCACTTCATCGGATGCATCCGATGTAGCTCACGAAAGCTTATGCTCAAATAAATTTGTTAGTCTCTAAGGTGCCACAAGTACTGAAGTCAATGGGAGTTTTACCATTGACTTCAATGGAGCTAGGATTTCACCCCTAGAACTTTGCCCAATCTTTGCCTCAGAGATAGGGAGCTGATTCTGCTATCACCTACAGTGATTTTACACCTCAGGGTCACAATTAGTTTGCGAGGTAAAGTCACAGAGGTTTTCAAAGGGCCGGAACCATTCCCAGTGGAGTGTGACCGTCCCTTCCTCCTGTGCAGAGCCCCATGGAGGGGCTTCAGCAAGGCTAGGGAAGAGGCTCCACTTTTCCTCCCACAGAAAATCCTGCCAGGGTGCTGTCACTCCCCCTTTCAGTGCCATTGCACATATCCACTCTTCATCACATCCTTAATCAAGGAAGAGGGGATAATATGGCTCTAAACTAACTCAAATTCATCTCTCTCCACTTCATGCAGCTTAACTGGGTACAAATGACTCTGAACTGTTGCTTCTTTAATGTTTACCAATGTACCCCCAAAATAACTTACCTAATTTGTCAAGTGCAATAGAAAATGCCATCACACATTTCCAACATCCTGTGAAACATACAGAGGAAACTTAGCTTTGATTTGGTATTCAGAGCCAAGGATTTGGTTACTCAGGGCATGTTTACCTAAGGGCACTTAGGAAAGTTAAGATGAATTACCTAAAGTTGGTTTCAGAGTAGCAGCCGTGTTAGTATGTATTTGCAAAAAGAAAAGGAGTACTTGTGGCACCTTAGAGACTAACAAATTTATTAAAGCATAAGCTTTCGTGAGCTACAGGTCACTTCATCCGATGAAGTGAGCTGTAGCTCACGAAAGCTTATGGACTAATAAATTTGTTAGTCTCTAAGGTGCCACAAGTACTCCTTTTCTTTTTACCTAAAGTTGTGAAGTTAAAGTGCATTATACCCCTGTGTAGATGCTCTTATTCAGAAGTAAAAGTGGCCTTAAGTCGCTATGCTGTAAACGTCGCATCTTTAGTTAATTTGTCTTGACTTTCCTTAGGCTATGTCTACATTGGAATAAAACAACTGCGGTTTGATCATCTTAATATAGTTGGCCCACGTCAGCTGACTCGGCCTCACAGAGTTCAGGCTGTGGGCTATAAAACTGCATTATAGCTGTCCAGGCTCAAGCTGGGTCACAGAAGATCCCAGAGCCTGAGCCTGGACATCTACACTGCAATTTTATAGCCCCACAGCCTGAGCCCTGCGAGCTGGAGTCAGCTGACACAGGCCAGCCACAAGTATTTTCTTTCAGACATGTAGGCATGCCCTCCATCTCCTGTGCAGTCATGCCCTTAGTAAAAATGTGATCTTTGTGTGGTGCATTTTGTGCCCATAAAACGTGTTGTAGCCTTACCCTTATTAAGGATGCAGCACAGAAAGGAATAGCTTCCCCCACACCTTCCCCATATATGTGCCCAAACCCTTACTTTGAGAGTAAGTCCATTTTCAATAGAGATTTTGTCTGCTGTCCTGTATATTGGAACAGTCAACAACAATGCCAATTGTTACCGTAGTTGTTGTGATGTGGGTATCTGTCCACTAGGAACTATATTAAGATTATCAATCCACTCTACACAGGTTCCTGAATAGCTATCAGTTGAGAATGACTTTCAGTTTCTATCGCAGATGAATCAAAGAACTTCAGAGGTGAATGGCTATTTTCCCAGTACCTATTTCCTGAGACCATCCACTTGCCCCATATGCAAGCTATATTTTTAATCACATCAAAACTCCTGCCTAACATTTTTTACCATTTTGTTACAATTTGCTCTGATAAAAAGAAAACTAATTAATACTTAAGAGAAACTGCTGTTGAATTACATATATTTTTTTCCAATATTGCCTGAAAGAAAAAAAAGATGCTATTAAAATGCCTTTTAACTTATTTTCTTTTATTGACCTTTTTTGAAATGGTGTAGATCTTATTGTAAACAACTTTATTACAGTTTCGTTTTGGAAACTGGGCAATTTTGATTATTTAATAATGTGAGCTCAAATTAAATACAATGTATACCATTTGAATCATTTTATTGCTTTCAGAAGAAACATTCTATGCAAAACATTTTATTACTGTTTACCTCTCTATTATATATACTTCAGGAGTCTTTTCCCCTCTAAATAAAAATGTTATTTCTATTCCTTTCATTTCTCTGTAGTGTTTGGCCAATGTTTTTTAGTTTTTATTTCCTTTTTTCCAAACTCACTGCCCATCCCTCTAATTACTGTAATAAAAATATAATTAAATAGAAGGATTTCATCCTATATCTGAAGGCTTACATTACCATGTTTAGTTACAAGAAAAATTAAAGAGAAAAAAAGCGTCACTCTATCCCTCTAACACTTTGCAAAGTCTGAAGGACCAAAATTAAGCAGTTCTAACTCTTGTTTCTGTAATCTGCATTAAATCTTAATAGATGTGACCTATGTCTATAAGCAGTTTAAAGTGATTTCTTGTGATTTGGGAGAAGAGGAGATCACCTGTAGTCTCTATGAAGGCAAACAAGCTGTATAAACTCATTTTATGAATTTTAGCACAATCTGCTTCTATGGCTAAGTCTGCAATTTAATTTAGAAAAAGCTGCTGTCTTATTATTATCCTATTTCGTGTAAAGTTGGGTAGGTTTTGCAGGCCCTGTGGAAGAAATGTTCATTCTCCAAGGATGGAGACTTGTACCACAAATTCTTTACACCCGATTTTGGTTTTTAAGATGGGGTCTCCAAATTTAGTGCTCACAAAACTATTGCCTGTAATGGCAAGACTTGAACTGTGAGAGTCCATAATAGATTTGGGGATACAGTAGCTTAATATAAAAAAGCAGCCTTTTGGTGTTCATAAGCAATACCTGTAAACCTCTCTGCAAATAACAAATGTGTTAGAGTGCCAATGTGGGATAATTTGATAAGAAGGACAAATATAGATCTGGGCCAAATTCTGATCGGATTCAGATCCTTTGATATTTGCTTCTACCTTTTAAACAACACTTTTCTCTTCGGATCAGTCCTACAGTCCCCTACAAAACTGGTCAATCCCACAGAAATGAATGGGATTTGTGTGTGCATCAGGACCTCAGGATCAGGCCCATTATTTTAAGAGCTAACTGCATTGTTTTGAGGTTTCTAATAAAATTATATAGTTGTAATATATATATATAAATAAAAGCTTTCTCCGTGCAAATTGCCAGAATAGGCCAGTAAATTACTGTCAGGGTTGTAAGGCATTTGCATACCTTAAGCATGAGCAACCAAATGGAACTTTTAATCTTTTAACAAGTTACTGCTCAGTGACATAATAATGAATAAAATGAAGAGTAATGAAGTTGACCAGAAAGCTTAGCAAATAAACTTTGTACACAAATCTAACAATTCCTGAGTAGCTCAGGACACCGAATGCATCTGTCTATTGCTGGCACCAGTGGGCTTGCAACAACACTCAGCAACATTCTTCCACTATTGTTTTTTTGTTGTTGTTGAAGATTAGCACCTGCCATTGTCTCCAGGATGGGACCCCACTCTTAATACAAATAGCTGGATGAAAATAACTTTGTTTCAGTACTTTTGTAAGGAAAGTTTTTGAAGCTTTCACGCCTCAATACTCATGTCAAGGAAGTTTTAGAAATCAGCCCCAAAACTAATCACAGAAACTTTCATTTGTTTTAAATCTGATTGTGTAGTCTTGCTTATCTGCACTTATCTGGGGGGAAAGGCTTCTGTTTGTGCTCTTTGTTTACGTGGTTGTTCTCTCTTGGCACTGAGACAGGCCAGACAGAAATCCATCTTCTCCAACCCATCCTAATCTGAGTCTCCAATATTGCAACCAGTATAGGTAAGCCAGGCAAGGCGGATTAGTTTATCTTTTGTTTTATGTGAATTTTCCCTGTGTTAAGAGAGAGGTTTATTCCCATTTTCTGTAACTTTAAGGTTTTGCCTAGAGGGGGATCCTCTGTGTTTTGAATCTGAATACCCTGTAAAATATTTTCCATCCTGATTTTACAGGGACGATTTTTACCTTAAAAAAAAAAAAAATCCTTCTTTTAAGAACCTGGCTGATTTTTCCATTGTTCCAAGATCCAGGGGTTTGGGTCTTTAATGATTTTGTAACCAATTGGTTAGGATATTATTCTCAAGCCTCCCTAGGAAAGGGGGTGTATAGGGCTTGGGGGAATATTTTGGGGGAAGACATCTCCAAGTGGTCTCTTTCCCCTTTCTTTGTTTAAAACACTTGGTGGTAGCAGCATACTGTTCAAGGATAAAGCAAAGTTTGTACCTTGGGGAAGTTGTTAACCTAAGCTGATAAGAATAAGCTTAGGGGGTCTTTCATGCAGGTCCCCACATCTGTACCTAGAGTTCAGAGTGGGGAAGGAACCCTGACATGGTGGCAGAGTGGTGGGATCATTCTGAACCAGAGATCATTTTGAACCAAAAGCACAGACCTGAAGAGGTGTTTTTTGTTTGTTTGTTGTTTTGTTGTTGTTTTTGTTTGTTTTTAAGCTGAGAGCAGCTAGAGGGCTTTCTGTCTATTTGCCTGGAGACAGAGATGTTAGATTTTTTACAAAGGGATTTTTCTTTTTTGAGCTGGAGTCTTCTCTACCTAAAGGCAGGGTAGTTAACCTCCTGCAGGGAAATTCACAAGTTTTTTCCCTCCTCCTTCCCCTCCCCTCCCCCCACAACTCTGGGGTATAGCTAGAGTTAAGCACAAGAAAGCAACATAATGACTACCAGTGAAGCAGCTAATAAACTAGAGCTGGCCAGATTCAAAGCTGAAGAGAAACAAAAAGAGCATGATAGACAGATGGCCTTAAGGCGCTTGCAGGTGGAGGCAGAAAAAGCCAGGGTGGAGGCAGAGGAAGCTGCCCACAAGAGAGCTATGGAGGAGAAAGAAAAAGAGAGGAAGCATGCACTGGAGATGGAGAAGGCAAGGGCTCAGCAGAATATACCAACCAACCCTAGCAATCCTTCTCCTGGTACAGCTTCCCATCCCAGAAAGTTCCCCACCTACAAGGCAGGCAACGATACCGAGGCCTTCCTAGAAAACTTCGAAAGGGCCTGCCTTAGGTACAGCATCTCCACAGACCAGTACATGGTAGAGCTGGGGCCGCAGCTCAGTAGACCCTTAGCAGAGGTGGCGGCTGAAATGCCTAAGGAACGCATGAACAGGTTATCGCAAAAAGAAACGGAGTACTTGTGGCACCTTAGAGACTAACAAATTTATTTGAGCATAAGCTTTTGTGAGCTACAGCTCACTTCATCGGATGCATGTGGTGGAAAATAAAGAGTTGTGTTGTGTGGTGTGTGATTGCTGGTGAGTATTTGCTTCAGGGGGGGTGTCTGTAAGCAAGGACTGGTCTGTCTCCCAAGATCTGTGAGAGTGATGGGTCGTCCTTCAGGATAGGTTGTAGATCCTTGATGATGCGTTGGAGAGGTTTTAGTTGGGGGCTGAAGGTGATGGCTAGTGGCGTTCTGTTATTTTCTTTGTTGGGCCTGTCC
Source organism: Dermochelys coriacea (assembly GCF_009764565.3). Taxonomy (NCBI): domain Eukaryota; kingdom Metazoa; phylum Chordata; order Testudines; family Dermochelyidae; genus Dermochelys; species Dermochelys coriacea. The sequence goes on from NC_050074.1 coordinate 116,061,626, forward strand.
TGTAGTAGGTGACTTCTGGGTACTTTTCTGGCTCTGTCAATCTGTTTCTTCACTTCAGCAGATGGGTACTGTAGTTGTAAGAATGCATGATAGAGATCTTGTAAGTGTTTGTCTCTGTCTGAGGGGTTGGAGCAAATGCGGTTATATCGTAGAGCTTGGCTGTAGACAATGGATCGTGTGGTATGATCTGGATGAAAGCTAGAGGCATGTAGATAGGAATAGCGGTCAGTAGGTTTCCGATATAGGGTGGTGTTTATGTGACCATCGCTTATTAGCACCGTAGTGTCCAGGAAGTGGATCTCTTGTGTGGACTGGTCCAGGCTGAGGTTGATGGTGGGATGGAAAATGTTGAAATCATGGTGGAATTCCTCAAGGGCTTCTTTTCCATGGGTCCAGATGATGAAGATGTCATCATGTAGCGCAAGTAGAGTATGGGCATTAGGGATACAATTAACTTAGGCTTGAATAGAGACTGGGAATGGATAAATCATTACACAAAGTAAAACTATTTCCCCATGGTATTTCTCCCCCCCTCCCCACCCCCCCACTGTTCCTCTGATGTTCTTGTTAACTGCTGGAATTAGCCTACCTTGCTTGTCACCATGAAAGGTTTTCCTCCTTTCCCCCCCCTGCTGTTGGTGATGGCTCATCTTAAGTGATCACTCTCCTTACAGTGTGTATGATAAAACCCATTGTTTCATGTTCTCTGTGTGTGTATATAAATCTCCCCTCTTTATTTTCCACCACATGCATCCGATGAAGTGAGCTGTAGCTCACGAAAGCTTATGCTCAAATAAATTTGTTAGTCTCTAAGGTGCCACAAGTACTCCTTTACTTTTTGCAAATACAGACTAACACGGCTGCTACTCTGAAACCTGTCATGAACAGTTATGAACTTTTTTAAAACCTAGGCGAGAGTCAGAATGGGGCTAACACCCGAGCATTCCCATCCGTGATTCAGAGCCGTAAGGTGGAAACCAGACGCGTTGTTTACCTGACATGCCTACCACATTGTGAAACATTGGAATGTCTGGATATCAGGAGCAAGTGTTAAATCTCCAGAAGAGTTGCCCTAATTCCTAATGCAAATGGAGCAGTTCTTAGAGGTGCTCCTGAGGAAATAGAAAGGTTCATCCTAGATGGGAAGCCCAAAACGGTAATCAAGGCGGGGAAGATTGAAGCCAAATGGGTGGAGGTGGCAAAAAAGAAAAAAAAAATAGTAGCAGTTGGAGTATCAGAAGGGACAACCCGAGACAACACCCTATCACCGGGGGCAGCCCAAGGCTCCACCTACATCCCAAGGAAAACCCCAGACACCTTATCATCCCACCACACCCACCTTTCTCCAGCAACCCACCTCGTCCCAGTGACCAGTCAACTGGGCAATGTTTTAAATGAAATGAGCTGGGCCATGTGAAGGCCAACTGTCCCAAGAACCCCAACAGACTGCAGTTCATTACTTTTCCCCTATGTCTACAATGAAATATCATGACATCACATCACCATTCCAAGATAAATGTTTACTTATTAGTATAAAACACAACACAAAAAGTCCTAGATCATTCACCCAAGATGACCTGTGTTTTTTATAACCAAAAAACATCAACTTCCCTTATCACCCCAGTGTGATGCTGGTAAATCAAGTGCTAGCTTTGGCCAAGGCCATAGGCGTTAGCAAAGAACTGACAAACTCATAGCTGGAAACCAAACCAGCTCACCTGTATGTTTGTTTTGTTCAAAATAGGTATTATTCTTATAAGAATGCACTTAGTGTTTAGATTCTATTAAATGCTTCTGAGTTACTGCACCCATTAATCTCACGTGTCATATCTGTATTCCAGGCTATAAAGGAAATAGGTACGTTTTGCTTTATAACTTTGAAAATGTTTGCTCTGAACTTGTGCACAGGAATTGTCCCTGCCCCCGCCTATCCAGGAAGGCTACCAAACATTAATTGGGCCATCATAAGACAAAAGCTTTGTTAATTGCCCCATCAACCTATGAAGTACACGTAGAAGGCCTCATTCCAATGGTTTGAATGACGGAAGAGGAAAATAAAAATAGCTGACATGAAGATTTTTCATCTCTGCTGTTTGAACTCTCATAGGGTCAGAGACATTAAATTGAGGCAGAGATCCTCAGGGTTACCCTTTGGTCCACCCTGAAAGACGTTTTAAATTAACAGATGACCACATCTCTGTCATCTTTAGTAACCACAGATTATAACTCATTTATGTGTATATGTTTGCTTGCTTTAACCTGTAAATAACTCATCCCCTCACTCCCCCTTTAGATAGTTTATTACAAGATTGGTTACAGGCATTGTCTTTAGTATTAGGTCTGACTCTAGGGTAAGTGCTCTGGACTCTTGGGCCTGGAAGGAAACTAAATATTTTGTGATTTTTGGTGTAAGTAACCATTTATCACTAAGTCCAGCTTACCTTGGTGGCCAGACAGACAGTAGAGCCTGTGACTGCTAGGTAAGACTGATCTAGAGATCCAGGAGTTCACATTTATTACTGTGTTCATGAAATCTAATTTTAGACTATACCAACAGTTTGGGGTTGCCTGCCCTGTTTTTGACAGTCTGTCCTGAAGTTGGCACTCTTGGTCATGAGGAAGGCTAAGATTTTGTCACAGATATTTTTAGTAAAAGTCATGGACAGGTCAGGGCAAAACAGAAAAATTCACGAAAGCCATGACCTCTACCTGACTTTTACTAAAAAGTAAATCCATCCACGGGACAAAATGGGGCTCTGTAGGTGCAGAGGCTAGAAGGCACTTGCAGCAGCTGGGGGCTGCGGGGTACCCCTCCCGCCTGCAGTGCCAGGACTCCCCTGCTGCCTGTGGGGGCTGGGAGCTGCGGTGTACCCCCACCACCTGCAGCTTGCAGCTCCGGAGCCCACCGCTGGCCAGGAGCAGGGAGTTTCACTGCTGTCTGCAAGCCTGGGGGTTCCCTGCTGCCTGCGGTGGCTGGGAGCTCAAGGGTTCCCCCGCTGTCCCCTGTGAGCTCACAGGTTCCCACGCTACCATCTGCCAGCTGGAGGGTTCCCCACTGCCCCCAGCAGCTCCGGTGTACCCTACTGCCTTCCATGGTGGTTGGGAGCTGCGTGGGCAGCTAGAGGTGGCGGGGATACCCCACAACTCCCAGCCCAGTGGGCGACCCTGCAGCTCCCCACCGCTGAAGTCACAGAGGTTGCTGAAAGTCACAGATTCCATGACTTCCGCAACCTCCATGACTAAATCATAGCCTTAGTCATGAGCCACTCCAGACAGAGTGACAGCCAGCTTTTCTCAAAAAGAAAAGGAGTACTTGTAGCACCTTAGAGACTAACAAATTTATTAGAGCATAAGCTTTCGTGAGCTACAGCTCACTTCATCGGATGCATTTGGTGGAAAAAACAGAGGAGAGATTTATATACACACACAGAGAACATGAAACAATGGGTTTATCATACACACTGTAAGGAGAGTGATCACTTAAGATAAGCCATCACCAGCAGCGGGGGGGGGGGGGGGGGGGGGGAAGGAGGAAAACCTTTCATGGTGACAAGCAAGGTAGGCTAATTCCAGCAGTTAACAAGAATATCAGAGGAACAGTGGGGGGGTGGGGAGGGGAGGAGAAATACCATGGCATATGCATGACACTGGTCATTAAAGTACATATGTATAACTTTATTACTGTTTGGAGAAAAAATAAATGTGTCAAAAGATTACAAAGGAAACTGGGCAGTGAATCAGTTCAATTTCTGACACTCTGCAATTCTTAATCACTTCAGTGCCCCTGTCTACCCACTTGTAAAATTAGTATACTACTGCTCATTTAACTCAAAAGAGTATTGTGAAGCTTACGGTCCTGTATTATGATCTGCCAAGCCAAACTATTACCTTAGCATGGGGTGGGGTTCTACAATGACACAGCAGTCTGCCTACACATCATCATCATTTAGGACTGGGATCTATGTTTGCAAATTGCTTTTAGATAATGGATGAAAGGTGCTATGAAAAGTTATATCTCTATATTACACAGACCTGGAGAGATCAATTTAAACACCAAATATATGGTTCTCACCAAACACTGGTTTAAAAGATGGTTTAAATATCTAAAACGTGATTAAAAATACTGTACTTAAATCTAAGTGGTGGGTAGAGATGGTTGGGAATTTTCTGTTGAAATGGTTTTTCAATGGAAAATGAGGTTTCTGCAAACTTTTGCCAAAAAATGAGGTTTCTGCAAACTTTTGCCAAAATCTTTTGATTTTTCTATTGGGAAAACTGAAACGCAATATTTTGTTTCAAACCACGTCAATCCAAATTGAAACATTTTAGTTTGCCAAACCAAATAAAACATGTTTTATTTTGGGTCAGCCTGACATTAATCTATGTTTGCCTGAGCTGCCACAATGACTCATGGGAGTTGTAGTTCAGTTACATCAAGCTCCTATTTTCATTCTTCTCTATGGAGCAGGCTTCCTGGCTGAACTATATCTCACATGATGCACCACTATCTCCCATCTAGTTTAACTGATGGGGAAGATTCATGGGAGTTACATGACCATGGTGCACTATGGGAGACGTATTATGATCAGGCTTCAGAGTAGCAGCCGTGTTAGTCTGTATTCGCAAAAAGAAAAGCAGTACTTGTGGCACCTTAGAGACTAACAAATTTATTAGAGCATAAGCTTTCGTGAGCTACAGCTCACTTCATCACGAAAGCTTATGCTCTAATAAATTTGTTAGTCTCTAAGGTGCCACAAGTACTGCTTTTCCTATTATGATAAGGGAACCCAGCCCACTGAGAAGGATGGGGGCATACGTCTAAAACTTCCAAGAGGAACTGCAGCAACTCAGCAGGATACAAATTAATATTGCACCAAATCAAATGAAATATTTTGATTCGGGGAACAATGAAATATTTTATTTCAATTGGAAATGTTGAACTGAAATCTCTTTTTCCCTTTGACTGCATGTGGGAGTCCACAGTAACTATTAAGATATGTCCAAATCAAAACTTCTTAGAGCTTTCCGTTCCATGAAACATTTAGATATTTCGACTTTTCATCCTGATTTGGGACAAAACAAAATAAAACAAAAAACTGAGTTTCCCAAGGACAGAAATTCCAATTGGAGTCCAGCTCTGGGGGTGGTCGGTTAAAATAAAATTAGAAATTGAACTGATGTAATTCATGCTTTACAAATATACTTCAAAAGTTAATCATTTCTAAAGCCTGCTTCACTAGGCCATTAGTTCTGAGCTATTGTGCTAGAATTGCTTCCTTTTCTTGCAGTGGCCAAGTTAATACTTAATCTCTTTTTAATGCCTTTTGACTGCACTCAGGACCCCACAGTCACTATTAGGATTAAGCAGCTTGTAAAAAAGCAACTAGATATTTGTTATCCATACCAGATACACTAGCGAAGTACATAAAATAAAATTGTTTGATTTAATAAAAAAACACCCAACTTCCCTACCACACTACTAGGGACCTTTGGACCACAAAAGAAAAAAAAAAAAGCCCAACCTTTTTTAACAAAACCAAACCAAACCAATAACTAGAACCCTCGTGGACTACATTACACCAATATCTGCATCCAGATCTCCATACAGGAATATAATTAAGGCTATCATTCTTTTAGGCATCATTACATTAACTTTTTATAATGCTAAAAATACTTGACTTCTAAGGATGGCATAATAGTAGGAATATAATAAAAGTGAAGGATGTTACATTTTCTGATAGATATTCCAATCTTACTAGACTGACAGGAAAAATACTTACGACAGTAAACACTTCCTATGCATTTAATATTAGTGTCATGTAATACCAAGAAGATGTGAATCGAAAAGAGGAGGTATTCTGTAAGAATTGTCTCTAACATTAACTGGTCAGACTTGGTGCAGTAGAAAGATGTGCTGAAAGAAAATAATTATTTTTAAATGGTGAGAGTTCAGAGAATACAGTAAATATTAAAATCTTTGTGGTAAAGGCTTCAACCTCAGAATAACAAGGAAATGACAAGTGCTTATTTTTCTCCACATAAAACTAAAAGTTACTGTAAGGTCATTGTAATGCAAACCTGTTTTCTCTTTATGAAGTAAATAATTACACCACTGATCTGAGTAGATCTGCCAGTAAGTCTACATGTGGTTAAGACAGATAGACAGATGCTCTAAAATTGGCAGTAGATAATTCCCACAAGCTATTAAGAAACCCTGAGGTCTAGATAACTCATAACCCTTTTTTCTTATGACTCCCAATAGAAAAACATTTATTCTAATTGGAGTTACGTACCTATGAGCAGGGCTCTGCATTCCATGATTCCATACCCATTCCATAGTAGCAGAATTTGATGGGGAATCCACCGCTTGATGCAGAACAGTGCTCCAAAATCTAAGCATTTATTTTCTAAATTGTGTTTCTAGCTCTCATGGATGTGAAAAAAATATTTTCAAACAAAAATGTAAGCTGGAGGAGTATTACTTATGTCCTTGGGCCTGCAAACTGCCTGAAGTAATGTTTGTGAACTTCTCATGTTAACTCAATGAGTTGTTCAGTCTGAAACCTAAAGGTGGATCATTTAAATACCATTACTGTTTATCAGCAGTGAAGTGGTTATGTCAGCATATCATCCAGCTAATGCGCTCCCATCATCTGAATACCACCTGTTTAGGTACTACAGCCCCAGATGCCTCCTACATAGTGCACAGGCCAAACTTTCCATCTGCTGGTAAGAAAATTCAGTGAGGGAGTTTTGTGGCAAATTAGAAACAAACTGTGTGGATGGAGTAAGATTTAGCTTCTAAATGAACAATGCTGAGGAGTTACTGGCCTGAAGGAATAGTTCATTTTCATATTTAATTCTGTAAAACCCTACTTTTATTAACTTGCTGAATTGAATTTGCTGCACTAGACCACCACATAAACTAAAAGAATGAGGAGTACTTGTGGTACCTTAGAGACTAACACATTTATTTGAGCATAAGCTTTCGTGGGCTGAAACCCACTTCATTGGATGCATGGAAGATATATATACACACATACACACACACACAAAGAGAACATGAAAAAATAGGTGTTGCCATACACAATATAATGAGTTACGGTGAGCTATTATCAGCAGGAGAAAAAAAAATTGTAGTCTCTAAGGTGCCACAAGTACTCCTCATTCTTTTTGCTGATACAGATTAATATGACTACCACTCTGAAACCTGTCACATAAACTAAGGGAACCTTGCCACAGAATTTAGTGCTTCTCAGGAAGTACACAAGACTTTGCCTATGGGCCAAAACCATCATCATTCCTACACCGTAATCTCCTACTGAAATCAAAAGGAGGCCAGTGGGTGGTCCAAAACAGAATCTGTTCCTAGATCACATTACATATATACATATATTATTAGTGTAATACACACACACACACACAGCGAGAGAGTGAGAGAGCGCACGTGTGTGTGTGTGTGTGTGTGTGTGTGTGTGTGTGTGTGCGCGCGCGCGCGTCCCAGAACCCAGGCTCCAGCCTGAACCTGGACATCTACAATGCAATTGTATAGTCCCACAGCCCAAGCCAGCTGACACAGGCCAACTAAAGGTGTTTTATTGCAGCTTAGACATGCCCTAAGAAGAACAGTTATTGTATTCCCTTGTGTAGCACTCTGCTCTCAGCAAAGTGACTTTCTGTGTGACTTAGTATCTTACATTTATTTAGAGCCTTTCATCTCCAAGTTTTCCAGAGACTTTTACATATATCTAAATAAAGCATTGAACTGGGAGGTCAGCAGCTAGCCAGCAAACAGCATGATCCACAACAACAGGACAGTTTTCTTTAAAATTATGTTCTTTAAATCCCTCAACTCTGTTATATTGACCATAGAATCATAGGATATCAGGGTTGGAAGTGACCTCAGGAGATCATCTAGTCCAACCCCCTGCTCAAAGCAGGACCAATCTCCAATTTTATGAGATGTCAGGATGGAGGAAAGGTAATAATCATCACCACCATCACCACCACACAATTAAAAATGATCAAGCTGTGTGTGTATACCTTATTGAGTAACTGTATCACCATTGTGATTTTTTTCTCCTTCTCCCCACTATCATTTTATGATCTTTATTTGCTGTGATATATCAGATTTAGGCCCCAATGCTGCAAATACTTACACACAAAAACAAATGAGACTACCCATGGTAGTAAAGTTAAATACATCTTCGAAGGACTGTGTTAACATTTGTTAGTGGTTACCTCACACACTTTTGAGTTCTTGAAAAACAGCAAACAATAAAAATAAATTCTTAGTGCATATTAATGTATAATCCTGTAGTAAAGTATTTCTTAACCAATGAAGCATAAATCTTCCATAAAGATCTCTCTCTCTCTCTCTCTCTATATATATATGTTCACTCTGTATATTATATATGGTCATGCTGTATTATACGTATGCTCATAGGTTATATTCTGTCAATGCAGTAGAACTATGGTAACAACAAGCAAACACTTAGGCACTAAAATTATTTAGTTGCACAAATGTTAATTAAATCCTAACACACACTTAGGCACCAGTTTTTTAATCTCATTACCATATCAAGGAGCGCCTTGTTAATCACTGTCCGAATTCATTTGGATTTATTCTATCACACTTATGCTTACAATTAAATGCCACAAGGTCCCAGCCAGATTAAACAAGTAATTTTTCCTATAGCATGTTTGAGTTTACAGGACCCGCAATGACAAATCACATGGAGGTAAAATATATCATAATTAATTAATAGAAAGCAAAAGATAACCTCAACTACAAATCTCCATGGGCTATTTAAATTTTTAAAAATATACCAAAACTATGAATATGCTAAAAATTCAAGGAGTATTTTCACTTACTAGACTTGCTATAGGTAAAGAATGTGTCATTCATGTAATTTGTTATTACATAATTATTTCTGCAGAGAGTTTAGAAATAAGCAATTTTCTTAAACTAGAATTTATTGAAAGTATTTCAAGCATGCTATTGTGAAAGCAATATTATCCAATAATTGATAAGTTGGTGAGAACTGACATACCAAACAGTAATGTTTTCTCACTAAAGCACATAACATCTCAATTCCATTGTGTATAATTTTTATCTTCATTTAGATGTTTAATTTGTATTCAGTTAATAGAACTTATAGCTACAAAAAGCCTAAGGCCCAAATGCTACGCTGTGATGTGGTTGCTTTGAGTACTGTCAATTCAGAACATCCCTAAACTTATCAATAGCCAGCCATGGGAAGAAAATGTCAACATAGGGGACATAGCGCGTGCTCTCTTCCACATGGCCGATTCCCAGCTCCCATAATGGCTGCCTAAGGCTGCTGGTATCCAGTGCAACTTTAAGCAGCTTTTGGGTTGTTCTAATTTACACAAGGGGACAGGACTGGCACACATGCCACCCAGAAAAGGGGCTGCAAAAATGAGCTTTATACCATCTTTGGTATACTACTTCCACCTCAGCTTTTCTGTGCTCTCTTTGACTGCAGCACAGAACCTAAACCTAATTATTTCAAACCTGATGCTTCGACCACTAAATGAGGTTATCAGTGTTTAAACGGAATGTACATCTCTACTTACCAAGTGTAAGGATAGCAACATATGTAGAGGACTCAGCAAACTATGTTAGACATATTATGTACAGCTTTATCTAAGTTTATCTAAGTGTCTGGCTTGCCCAATATGAATTTTACTTATTGTATAAATACTGAGGATTTAAATAATTGATGTACGTTTCTTACAGATATACTTTATCTATCCAGAGCTAGTCTGCAATTGGCCTACTTCCATTTGCGTGATAATGAAGTACTTAAAAGATGTTTATAGAATCATTAGCTGTACCAAACAACCACCACCATGTGTGCAAGTCATGGTGAGGAAAAAGAAATGGGGCACTGGCTTGGGACGGATATTGAGGACTGAAATGGATATTCCCAGGCAACACTGACTAGCTCCCATGGATATTTAGAAAGACGAACCATCCAAAATAGAGCTGAAGAAGATGCAGTAAAAGATATTACTTCACCCATCATGCCTCATTAATATCTTGGGACCAACATGGCTACAAAAACTATGCAACCAACCAAAAGAGGTATTTGAAAAGTAACGTGGTTTTGTTTTGCTAATGAAGGGACAGAACAAAAGGAAGTAATCATCTTAGTCTGGACATGATCCTCCCAAGTGCAAGCTGAGGTTTAAGACAGAGTGCAGAAGCCCATGGTTTATATTCAAAAGGGTCTCGTACACACTTCACTCATATCTTTTGGGCTCACCTGAGCTGGAAGAAAGAGATGCAACAGAGGCTTTTTTGCCCCTTAAAATTCATCATAAACTTTCATGTTACACTGAGGTAAAAAGTCTGGCTGGTGAAGATCTGTATCAAGTTTCTGGTATTAAGTTTTGCATATAGAATTATTTCATTATTTTTCTGTTTCTGTAAAATTGCAATTTAAATTTTTTTTTTTTCCAAGACCTGACCTGCGTCTCAGATTTGTTAATTGAGGGAGTAGGAGAGAAACTGGACCTCCAATGAACCAACAATAGGGAGTTACAGACTTTGGTACAACATCACAGGGTCAGAGAAAGCTATGAAATGTTTCCTCCATTGTGTCACATGGGGGCCTTGAGCACAGGGAGAGCCAGGAACTGTTATGTAGTCAAACTCACAGAAAATGAACACACAACAAACAATGATGCTCAACCACAATGCTGCACTGTACAAGTTTAAAAAGCACCCTGACTTACATGAAGCTTATGAGAAAGCGCCAACATTGCTAAAAAAGGGCATTTTTACCTTTACAGAACAAATAATTCTCCATAAACTTATGACAGACAGCAGGATGAAATCATCCTATTACATTTTGTATAACTCATTTTATATCCCCATTACTTTCCTTTACCCATATCATTTTATAGAAATATAAGATTTAAAGAAACAAGGGTTTTGTGTTTTGTGAACGTGTTTTATGAAAACATTAGTGTACTTTTAAACCCACTGAATTTATTAAATAAATATATAATTGTTAAACCAAAGTAACACATAATCTGTTGCCTTTCACATCATAACATTGACCCTAATCTCAGGGGCATAAACAAACATGTATATTTTGTGCAAACTTTAATCATAAAAAGAATAAAATATATTCCAACATTAATATTTCAGCAAATAGCCATGTGAAGGAGCATGAATGTTTAATTTAGACATCACCTGTGTCACTATATGTTAGACATCACACCAGTGAGCCTCCTCTGGGAATTCCAGAATGCAGTCTCCAAGTGTAACTGAAAATGATATCCCATATCTTACACTACAGCCCTCATCTCCCCAAAACAGTGAAATACTATTATTTTAATATTTGTTAAAATACCATCTTCCAAATATATACTATTGCATTACCCAGGTTTGTCAATCCATGCTTCCACCGCTACAATGTAAAGTTTGGACAATATTACATCACTTTTCTGAGCTCAAAGTGAGTGCCATCTTACTCCACAAGTAGCACCATTAATTCAGTGGGATTACTGACTAAATTGGATGCTATTCAATGTAAATGCACCAAGAATCTGGGTCTTATCATTTTGAAGGAGGCAATTAATTCCATCAATAGGCCTTGATTCTGACACCTTGCACACAATGAGTATGAGACTTCAACGGAATTCTTTTGTGAAGCCAGGCACTATCTGAGGTGAGTGAGTGTGGCAATATCAGGCCTTAGACGACCACTAAAAGCTAGTAACTAGTTGCAGACTTAGCATTGTGTTCTTCAAGTAGGCCTCAAGCCTTGTGTTTACAATTTAAGACAAAATTCTGACAAAACAGGACTCTCTTAATTATGTGATACCTTTAATACAATTAACAGAACTAGTATCCCCATTAATAGGCCCCAAATGGTCCCCATGGGTCTGATCCTGGAACATTTAAGTCAATGGGAATTTTGTCCTAAATTCAATGGCCCCATGTGTATAGCCCAAGCAGCCAAGCTACATGCTGGGAAACCCTTCAGTGGACTTGGGCTAGGTACTCTTCCTATTCCTCGGCTGTAGCATGGTGGCACAGCTCCTGCTCTGTGGGTGCTGCTCCAGCCTTAGGGTTAGAGTAACTTATGAACTGCCTTGCATCACTCCCTACTCTGAGGAAGGGGGATGGCCAGTGACTATGCTCCTTGAAAGTTATGGAGGAGGAAGAGGATGAAGACATAATCATGCAATAGTCTGACTTTCCCATTTTACGGCATTCTATTTAGCTCATTTGTGATTGATTAGTGAATAAAAGGACTAAAGTTTTAAAATGACGATTTTTGGAATCAGTTCTGTGCAGTCATGCCATTGTGTCTGGCTGCAGTAGTTCTCTTCATCAAATACACGTTTACTATGGTGAATTTAAGGAATTTCAGTTACAGGAAAATGCCACTTATTCCTACGGGAGATACAAGGTGGGTGAGGTAATATCTGTTATTGTACTAACTTCTGTTCATGAAAAAGATAAACTTTTGAGCTCCACAGAGCCCTTCTTCAGGTCTCAGAAGCTGGTCCAATAAAAGATATTACCTCTCCTTGTGAAGCCAGGCACTATCTGAGGTGAGTGAGTATGGCAATACCAGGCCCTAGATGACCACTAAAAGCTAGATTTCAGAGTAGCAGCCATGTTAGTCTGTATTCACAAAAAGAAAAGGAGTACTTGTGGCACCTTAGAGACTAACAAATTTATTTGAGCATAAGCTTTTGTGAGCTACAGCTCACTTCATTGGAGGCATTCCAATGAAGTGAGCTGTGGCTCACGAAAGCTTATGCTCAAATAAATTTGTTAGCCTCTAAGGTGCCACAAGTACTCCTTTTCTTTTCACTAAAAGCTGGTAACTAGTTGCAATACTTAGCATTGTGTTCTTCAAGTAAGCCTCAAGCCTTGTGTTTACAATTTAAGACAAAATTCTGACAAAACAGAACTTCTGTTCATGAAAAAGATAAGCTTTTGAGCTCCACAGAGCCCTTCTTCAGGTCTCAGAAGCTGGTCCAATAAAAGATATTACCTCACCTTGTCTCTCTCATGTCCTGGGACCAATACATATACAACACCACTGCAAATAACTTATTCATACAGTGAGCTTGGCACTGGCATTTGAGAAGTTGGGTACTTTTTATTTATTTTTTGTTTCAAGGTTCCTGAGCCTGGCCTTTTCCCTGTCTCCTTTAAATGTACAACAGAGCAAGAGAGAGGTTTAAGTGAAAGAGGCTAGGTCAAGGAAGATGAATGGTTTCCATATACCTTGTCATTCTAGATAGCCACTTTCCCCGGCTCCCTCATACCTTTGACTCATTTCCTCAACATATAACCATGTGATGACGCTTAATCGCACTTGAACTCTGGATCCTGTCTGGTACCGCACCACGAAGCGTGCTTGGCAGAGCATCTGGGATGGCTCCAACACGCAGTACAATAAATGTGTCGAAATGGAACAAGAAGTTATGTTCAGTGACTGAGTTCACTTCTCTGTGTACAAAAATACTGTTTCTTGAACACTAGAAATCTGTACTTAAATAGCACCCTAACATTAAGGTTTTGCTCTTCAATCACTGTACACATTAAGTCTATAAAAAGGAAGAAAAATATAAATCATCATCTTTTTGGAAGCACATGCTGCAGTTTCCAAGAAACCAGAAATTCAGACTTTCCTAATGTCACACACTATCTTTCAAAATGAGCTTTAAAAGGTCTGTCCTGGTGGAGCAATAACGCACATATTTTCTTACTGTTTGAGAGACTTGTTTGGGGGGTGACCTCAAATCTCCCCTTCAATGGGACTCAATGGGGAACAGGCACATTGATGAGGAGGCATACTTAAGTTTTAATGGAGCAGCAGCAGCAGTATGAGAAACCAACTCACTCTCTTTGAGCAAACTCTGCCCTTTGCAAAGCAAAAATGATGATCAATGGGAGGTAGCATGTTACTAATTTTCACCATTTGACAGTGCATACAATGTAAGCAACATAAATGGTTGTTACAAGGGAGAGGGAGAAAAATTGTTCTCTAACTTCTGAAGATAGAAGCAGCAGCAATGGGCTTAAATTGAGCATTAGGAAAAACTTCCTAACTGTCAGGGTGGTTAAGCATTGGAATAAATTGCCTAGGGAGGATGTGGAATCTCCATCACTGGAGATTTTTAAAAGCAGATTAGACGGAACACCTGCCATGAATGAACTAGATAATTAGTCCTGTCTTGAGTGCAGGGGACTGGACTAGAAGTCCTCTCCAGGTCCCTTCCAGTCCTACACGGATTCTATAAGATAACAACTATATCATTTAGGTGGATTATGTAACAATTATCTTATAATTTATTCATTCAGCATTACAATATGGTTATATTTTTGTCATAATGCTCAAAATGAGGCTACACCACAAGATTATACCACATTTATTGCCTCTGCAACTCCAAACTAAAGTTAAGTTAGGAGGAGCTGGAAAAAAAAACAACTTCTATATTGCCAGTCCTACAACACAAGCCAGGCTTTTCTCTGGCCATTAATTGTCAAAATGAATAAAGATTCTGAAAATACAGTAAAAACTTTGTTATCTGACATGTTGGGAGAATGTGGGGTGCTGGTAAGTCAAATTCCGGTTAACTAAGAGGAAGGGAGTTTGGGTGCAGGAGGGGGCTCACGGCTGTGGGTTGGGACATGGGAGTGGATGATGGGCACGGGCTTTGGGAGGGAGTTTGGGTGTGGGAGAGGGCTCGCGTGAGGGGACTCAGGATGGGGTTTTGGGGTTCTGGAGGTGTTTCGGGGGGCCAGATCCAGACAGAACTCACCTCAGGTAGCTCCCCGCAAGCGGTGGCATGTCCAGAGAGGCACAGCCAGGTGACTCTGTGTGCTGCCCCCACAGCCAGGTGGTTCTGCCCGCAAGTGCCACCCCCACCGCTCCATTGGTCAAGGTCAATGCTCCTAGAAGGAGGGGCCAGTCAGCTCTGCTTGCTGCCTTTGTCTGCAGGCACCACCCCCAGCCAGCTCCCATTGGCCATGGTCCCCACGTTTGGGGCATGGAGGGAGGGGCAGTGCATGGAACCCCCCTGGTAACTAATCTGCCAAGGAGTATTGATATACTATAAACCGGACTTTCAATGAATATCAGAAATGCCGGTTTATAGAGCTTTCTGTTTGGAAAAGTGCCGGATAACAGCTTTTACTGTACAAGAGTAGAATCTAGCTCACTCTCCTATAGAAATGTTGAGTATGTACTGATTTTAAAAGTAAAGAGCAGTACTAACTTATTGTTAGCAAAGTAATCAGGAAACTCAAAATACATAGAGGGAACAGATCTGCCAAAGTGAAAGTGCAATTTTTACAGGATCACATTTATTTTTTAAAAGCACCCAGTTAAACTAAGGATTATTTAGGTCCTAATCTAAAGATAGAGCAAATGAAATATAGATTTCAGCAACAAGGCCTCCACAAGGAAAGAGACAATCTATCAGACAACCCAGAACTGATAGCATGATAAGCCCTCAAAATACAGAATAATTTATTTAAAACTGCCAGATTGGCAGACAGATTGAGTTTCAAGCAAAGAAAATGGGATTTATTTGGGTTCCAAATAAACGCTCTGGAAGCAAAGGAAGAAGTTTGCCAGTGTAAAAAAATAAACTCGAAGGATGATAGGAGGCTTTCTGGCAATGTTCTACGTGGCCTATGGTTAATTATGCTACACTGCCTTTTTTCCAAATTTAAATTGGAGGAGGAAGTGGATGACACTATATCAGATAGAGCACAGAGGTCTACAGCTAATATGCAGCTAGGCAGAGGAGCAAAATCTGCAGAACTTTGTTATTTTAAGAGAATATTTGCACTTCTCATTTTTTCCCAACAGACAAGAAAGCAATAAACTGTGGCACTAGTACATCATGAAAAAGGATACAACCTTTTATATGTGGGGTGTGTGTGTGTATTACACACACAGAGCGCAAAATTATGAGAGGCAAAATTCCAATAGAGGCTAATGGGAGTTTTGGGGGCTAATGGGAGCTAATGAGAACAGCAGGAGTACGCCTTATCCTTGTTGTAAGTTTTTGTTATCTTGTGATGTATCTTAAGTTATTTGCATTAGGTTTATAGGGTTAGAGCTATAGGGGTTTATAGGGTTAGAGGTGGTGCCTGAATATATAAATAGTGAGCTAACAGTAGTTATGCCCTTTTTATATAGTACAGTTTGGATCTGTCTACACTCGCAAAAAAAATTTTTTTTCAACCCTGATTGAAACAACCCATTTTCATAGCATAAATGGTAGACGAGTGGCTGGGTGCTCTGGCAGATCTGGAGGTTTCCATGCTAAACCACAAATCCAGCCAAATTGTGCATGAGACCAACTCTATTTGTGATAACTAGTACTGCAAATTTAAGCAGATATAGGCCAAAATCATGGTTTTACCTGATGATAAAGTTATCTTATTTCTGGCCTAATATTATAAGTTTGTGATGTATTAGACATCACTGTATAATCTATTTTTGTGTTGTATTGTTTTGCTGCAAAATAAGCAGGGAGCACACAATAGAAATTGGTCCACTTTTGGGCAAAAAGTCTGATATTTCTTGAATTTTGTGACTCTTTGAAGATTCTATTTTTCTATTATTGTATTGTTGCTATTTACTGAATCCGCCAATGGTGTTTATTTCCGTGTAGACCTCTCAACATTTACCAATGGATTTGTCCCTTTGAGTTCAGGCGACTGTGCTCTACTAGGGACTACCTGTCTTATATTTTGGAAATTTAAGTAAGATCAGAATGCAACTGCCCATTTATCAGGATTGCTTCATGCAGAAAGCTATTAGAAGAGCTCTCCATAACCTGCACAGATTGCCAAATAGTTTCTGAGTCAAGTTCAAGATGCTGATGTTGACCGAAATTATTTGAGATTGGCTAACTGAGAGACCATCACTTTCTCTGTGCAATACCACTGCAGTTGTGAATGGCAAAAGGCAAGTAGCCCACTGATTCAAAGAGAAAGGAATTAACGACAGAGCATCAATAGGTCCTGTATCAAACTAACTCCCTCCTTGGACCAACAGAGCTAGGATTTGTTGTCCATTAGGGCTTGCAGCAGGATTTGTCTACTTATATGGCTTTGTGTTGAGAAAATTGGTTGAAGGATTCAGAGGAGTCAGATGTGAAGTATTATGGAGCATGTCACTACAGATTGGATTTCTGGGCTTCTGTTCTTGTATATTTTAAATCATCTGTAAAAGCCCTTCTCTCCCACCCTTTGTCTGCCTTGTTTACTGAGATGGTAAGCTCTTTGGAGCGTAGACTATATCTTAACATGTATTTGCACAGAACCTTACACAATGGAGCCCTGATTTTGTTTGGAACCTCTTGCTACTGTAATACAAATATATAATAATAATAATAAACAATAGGAGCTTAAAAGAAATTTTAATCAATACATTTTACCAAAAATTTTGCAAATGTTACACATCTAAGCACAGTTACCTTTGTCAAAGACTTATTTATTTTTATTAAATTTCATCAGTATCTGAGGTATTATCATGCCTTTTAGTAAGGCTTCTTTTAACAAAAGCCTACTGAAAGAATCATCCTGAATTCTGAAAAGGAGGACACAAAAGAGCCAAGGAGAAAAATACACAGACTAAGTGATGACAGAAGTCTTGTCCGTTTGTTTTAGACAGAATCAAATTCTTTACTCATTGGCTGAAGCTGTGTTCTGTAAAGGAGTAGAAGGTGTTATGGAAAATAAGAGAACTAAGTGAAGTACTGAATGAAGGTGTAGCATGATTAAGTGTGCATGGTGCTGACATGCACGGAAGCTAATACAGCTAGTTAAAAGAAGGTGTTGAGCATGTATTAAAATGTATTTATGTCCTACACAATGACAGCCTACGTAAAGAATCTACAGCCATGAAAACAAGCAACACTGAAACCAGTATCTTCTCTCCCATAGATCTCCACTCCCCTCTACCTCCTCAACACTGAGGCAACAGAGGGGGACATAACCTGGAATCCCTCAATTATTTATTTTCTTTCTAAAAGACCCACTTCCTTCAATCTCTGTAAATACAGCATACCATTTACATGTTAATATGATGCTGACAGATCAAACACCAGCTCATGCCAAGGTCCCCTTGTCCCCACTGGACACTAACAGATACATAGCTGGAAGCTGTTTGGCTCTCTTGTGGGTTATTATTGCTAAAATAGGTAATAGAATGATAAGAAAGTGTTTAGACTCTATTGAATGCTTGTGAGTTGCGGCATTAATCTTACTTGTAATGGCTGTGTTCAATACTGTAATATTTTAGACTCTGTGACTGTTTGAATCGCCATATAGGAGAGAGAGACTTAATTAGTGTGAAGAGCTGCTCTTCTACAGAAATTGTTATGCTCTTTTGGAAAGAGGAGACCCATTGATACCACATGGGCTATAGTTAGTTCTTACAGCTGGAAACTCCCTACATCTGGACTGAGAAACTGTCAACAAAAGGACTAAGTGACTCTTATGGCAGGTCTGCTCTCCTTCCCATGGAGATGAGTCATGCAAATGGATTCCTCCCATCAGTTGAGTTTTAAGCTCAGAGCACGGCAGAATGGAGATTAAAAATCCCAAATCAAATGAACTACGGATCTCTATGCATTCTAGACATAAGTAAGAGATCCCCAGCTGCTCAGCCTAGGCTAATCCTAAAAGACAAATAGGGCTTGCTGATTATAGAAGTCTATATTACCCTGTAAAACATAAGACTATAAGTCATTCATGTGTTTATGTTTGCTTGTTTTAACCTTGTAAATAATTCTCCAGTTTCCTTCTTCTCTTTAATAAATCTTCATATAGTTCACTGTAGGATTGGCTACAAACATTGTCTTTTATAGGAGACCTAAAGCACAACGGACTGGTGACTAAGTGATTTGTCTTTTGGGATTAGGAGTAACCTGAATATTGCTGTGATTCTTGATGTAAGGGGCCGTCTATCACATAGATACACACACCTGGTTGGCAAGACAGACTGGAGTGCCCAAGAGGACTGTATGTGACTCCGTGTTAAGGCTGTTAAAGTGCCACAGGGGTTAAGCATTTGGTACAGTCGGTTGGTGAAATCTAAGTTTAGAACTCGCAACCAATTTTGGGTTTATGTCCTGGTTTTTAACAGTCTGCCCTGAGGCTGATACTTGTGCTTTTGTGTCACTGCTGGGAGCATCACAGCTAACACATCTTCTGTATGTATATGAGAAAATACATTAAATGGCACAATGCTGATTGTGAGTAGATGATTGTGACCCTGATTCTGAAAATATACTATTGAGTTTAGTTTTTGTTACATGCAAAGACCCATTAATGTTAATGTTGCAATGCATACTTGCAAGCATTCTCTCAGGTATCATTATCAGAACGATGCAGTTCTTTCTTGCAATATTGTCCTGCACTGAGCATACTGAGAAATACAAACTTTATGAGGAACAACTTCAACGGCTTCAGAAATGGCAATATTCCAAGAGGACACTCCCTGAAGTGTATTACTGCAGAGGTCAGTAACATTTTTTATTCATTTCATATTAAATAGTTAGAAATCAGATATTTGCAGGTGATAATTAAATAGAAAACTAAGGAAAAATAGATTCATCATAAATTCTTGGCATCAGTCTAGTTTAACTGGGCTTTTGCATCTATTTCCGGTTGGCTCTGCATTGCTCCTGCTCTGGATCGCTCCCCAGCTTGCATTGCTAAGTACTTTGCTTACTCTCATGCTACTTTAAAGTTTCAGTTTCTATTAAAAAAATCAAAATGTGGAAAGGTTTAAACACTCATTTTGGTTTACTGCAAGTTAAAATCCATTTTAGTAGTAAAGGTAAAGCTCTTTTAAAAGCTTTGCTAACTTTTTATAGGCTTTTTAGCTCAAAGCTCAAAATTAGCTCAAATTTTTTCTTTGATGTCAGTGTAGCAGTGGCTTTCAGTTGCACTTCACAAAGGGGCCCAAAAACTACTTTACAACATTCAATATTCGCCTAAAACAAAGAGGCCAGCTACTTCAACCTCCAAAATGAGAAAACAAAAATAAATAATAAACAACCACCACCACCTCTGATTCTTTTTCCAGATATAAATAGGAAAATTGCAAATGATAGAGCTGAGTTGTAGATGAAACGCCCCTGAAACCCTCTAGTGTGCCAGAGCCAGAGTGCGAGTACAGCTGAAAGAACTAGATTAGGTCCAGCTAACTATTTAACACGAACTGGAGCCAGCAGAGTCTGCTTGAAGTGGCTGACATCAGACTTCACCCCTGCGGATTTGCTTGCTCTAAGCCTCACGGGAGCACATGGACCCTGCCACTTAGATTGTCAGTGGCTAGAAGTGAAGAGGGAATTTTTTCATTCTTACTTTTGTTAGAGGGAGAGGGAAAGGAATCAGCCAGGCTGTATGCTGGTAAATTCCTGTGGGATTGGGTTAAAACAGATGCCCTATTTTCCTTAATTCCAGGCCACTCCATGGTTACTACTCCAGCCCCCAAATGGAATAATCTAAGAGCCACATACATGGGATAGAACTGTTAGCGGACCTGCAGGATCTGCCTTCTGATTTCAGCTACACAGTCGCACCCAGTGATTCGCTATGGACGCAGGCTTCACAGAGCTTGCAAGTGGAACATACATGTACATGCCCTCCTCAAATGCTGCCCCAACTCCATGCTCAGCAGAACTGCACTGATTTTGTTGTAAGATCTAGGGATGTAGAGATGTAGGAAAAGATTTGCTTAAGAGGAGTGTGAACTACTTCTATTAATCACCAGTGTTAACACTGAAGCGTATAACACCTTGGGCTGGTCTAAACAGGGATTTCTAACTTACAAGGCCACATTCATACATACTCCCAGTGCAGATCAACTGCCTGGCGGTAACTACAATGGTTCAAAATCCCTAATCTAGACAAATCCCACAAATTTTATATATAAATTTTTTCAAGAATACATGACATATATGACAGGACAAAACAATAATTGCTTTAGCTAATGCAACTGCTGAATTAAAAAAGTAAGTTACAAGCCAATACTTATACTTCCCATTTTTTATGCACAAGTTGGAAACAGCCATATATTAGAAACACAGCAGAATGAACTTTTCCACAGCAAAATATGGATATGATTGCAGAGCCATTGGCCATTACCTTTCAAAACTCATGGCGATCGGGGAAAGTCCTGGACGACTGGAAAAAAGGCTAATGTAGTGCCCATCTTTAAAAAAGGGAAGGAGGAGGATCCTGGCCAGTCAGCCTCACCTCAGTCCCTGGAAAAATCATGGAGCAGGTCTTCAAGGAATCAATTCTGAAGCACTTCAAGGAGAGGAAAGTGATCAGGAACAGTCAGCATGGATTCATCAAGGGCAAGTCATGCCTGACTAATCTAATTGCTTTCTATGAAGAGATAACTGGCTCTGTGGATGAGGGAAAAGTAGTAGACATGTTGTTCCTTGACTTTAGCAAAGCTTTTGACACGGACTCCCACAGTATTCTTGCCAGCAAGTTAAAGAAGTATGGGCTGGATGAATGGACTATAAGGTGGATAGAAAGTTGGCTAGATTGTCGGTTCAATGGGTAGTGATCAATGCCTCCATGTCTAGTTGGCATCCGGTATCAAGTCAAATGCCCCAAGGGTTGGTCCTCGGGCCAGTTTTGTTCAATATCTTCACAAATGATCTGGAGGATGGTATGGATTACACCCTCAGCAAGTTTGCAGACGACACTAAACTGGGAGGAGAGGTAGATACGCTGGAGGGTAGGGATAGGATACAGAGGGCCCTAGACAAATTAGAGGATTGGGCCAAAAGAAATCTGATGAGGTTCAACAAGGACAAGTGCAGAGTCCTGCACTTAAGACGGAAGAAACCCATGCACCACTACAGACTAGGGACCGAATGGCTCCGTAGCAGTTCTGCAGAAAAGGACATTGCGGTTACAGTGGACGTGAAGCTGGATATGAGTCAACAGTGTGCCCTTGTTGCAAAGAAGGCCAATGGCATTTTGGGATATATAAGTAGGGGCACTGCCAGCAGAGCGACGGATGTGATCGTTCCCCTCTATTCGACATTGGTGAGGCCTCTAACTAGAGTACTGTGTCCAGTTTTGGGCCCCACACTACAAGAAGGATGTGGAAAAATTGGAAAGAGTCCAGCAGAAGGCAACAAAAATGATTAGGGAAATGGAACACATGACTTATAAGGAGAGGCTGAGGAAACTGGGATTGTTTAGTCTGCGGAAGAGAAGAATGAGGAGGGATTTGATAGCTGCTTTCAATTACCTGAAAGGGGATTCCAAAGAGGATGGATCTAGACTGTTCTCAGTGGTAGCAGATGACAGAATGAAGAGTAATTGTCTCAAGTTGCAGCGGGGGAGGTTTAGGTTAGATATTAGGAAAAAAATTTTCACTAGGAGGGTGGTGAAACACTGGAATGCGTTACCTAGGGAGGTGGTGGAATCTCCTTCCTTAGAAGTTTTTAAGGTCAGGCTTGCCAAAGCCCTGGCTGGGATGATTTAGTTGGGGATTGGTCCTGCTCTGAGCAGGGGGTTGGACTAGATGACCTCCTGAGGTCCCTTCCAACCCTGATATTCTATGATTCTATGAAAATGTGACTAATTTAGCCCATTCTTCTGTTCACAAATCCACAATCAGATCTTCATTTTTACTGTTTGTTTTTTCAAAAAATCATTTGAGCGCCTATGAGTTGCCTGTGAACAATTTGTTTTGACTACTGCTTCATATTTCACTCTTTGCACTGTGTGACTAGTCACCTAAGTCACATTGTAGGGATTTTGCTCCTTGATTGGATGACTTCAGAGAGCTTCCCCAGAAGCAGGGGACCTTCTAGAAAACTAACTCATGCTAATACATATCTGCATGAGTATTCATGGCAAATCCTCCTCTCCGAACATTCTAGCCAACAAATAATCACTAGATGGAATGTTCATGGAAAATTAATAAAAAGTGATGCAAATGTTCTTGAAATTAATTCATGTTACTATTCAGATAATATTTGCCTAGGACTAACGAGCAGCATAAGCGACAGAGAACATGTAAAACAAACACTACTACTTAGTCAAATTATTTCAATCATGTATCTTACTATATGAGGAAAACAAACAGCATTTTACAGTCAAAGTGGAAAAAGAGTTATCCTTGGGTGGTTTTAAACAAAACAAAAATCTACAACTACATATTTAATTATTTTAACAAGCCACCAAAAATTAAAAATTAATGGCTATGCTAAGTCTTATTTTACTAAAATTATTACAGCAGTTGTATCAAAAAATGAGATCAGTGGCTACTTGATTTGTTAGGAGAAGGAAAGAAGATAAACAACTCAAAGAGTCCTGAATAAAAGGCAATTTAGGAGAAACACAGTACTTCCTTGAATGCTCTTTTGGCTATGAGCAATAATGCGGCCACAAAAATCTGTTTTGCTTCATCTAAATGCTTGAAACAAGAACACGTAATTTAGGGGGAAAATGATGGCTGCCACTTAGCCATAAAGAGCAGCAGTAGTGTTAGAAATAGCTTTTCTATGATATTTTTGTTCATGTTCTGGGTTTTTTCAGCAGTAGAAGTAATTACCGTGGTTTGTGAGGGCAGTGTTTAGCACTATTACCCTTTAAACATTGTACACAAACACTGAACCTAACTCCAAAAAGGCCTGGTGTGGCCACACGGAGGCCTGTAGCCACATCCCTTGGCCTTCAAGCCCTTAGGAAGCCCTAGTGGTTTCACCAGAAGTAAAGGTTCCACTCAAGCTAAGGTGTGTCACCTTTGATCCAATTTCTTGTCCATTCGAAAGACACATTCTTTTACATCTTATACCGTAATTTTTATGCACAATATTTTAACTAACCATTTGTCTTTCAAAGACAGCAGTATAATGATGAACTGCAAAAACTCTTATTTTACAGAGGGTCCATTCTTCTAACTTTCTTTAGGAAATAGACTTCATTGCCAACTTCTGTTCTTAAGCAGACATCACATCTGTGCTCAAAGTACCATGTTTCAACATCCATTACAGTGGCTTTACTAATCTGGGAATATTTTCTTTCAGAAGGAAAGAGAAACCATGTAGCTAGCGACCGCTTTCTTAAACACTGCGTAGTACATACAATAGTAAGCAATCTTGACACAGTGGGTGGCAGCAGAATTTAAGGTCTGTAGATCTGAAGCAAGGTTTTTTTGTGTTGATTGGTAAACCAAATTTATGTTAGGCCTAAGGCCTGATGGTGAACCAAACTCCGAAGATGCTTTGAGGATGCGGCTAAATTATTGTAGGATGTGAAAAATGCCAGTTTGCAAAATATATAAAATGACCTTTAACACTGTGTTCTATTATTTATCTCTAAGTGATTTTGCAAGGAATGTACTCACCACAAGACTAATGGATATTAATATGACAAATTTACTGTATTTATATCTCTATATAAATGGCACTGTGTTGGGGCTTACTCCCGTCACCTGTTAAACAGGCATTAAGAGACAATTAGTGCACTTGTGATTGACAGATTGCTTCCTGGCCAGAGGAGGCGATGCTAGGTAAGGATCATTAGGCAGCTGGCCTTTATAAGGAAGCTAAGGGAACTTAGCAGACGGGGAAATTGAAGAGGAGACAGGACTCTCCTATGGAGAGAGACCCATAAAGAGCAGATCCAGGACCTGTTGCAGGGAAGCCCTGGCAGGCAAGAAGCCAGGCAGAAGGAGTCATGGGGAGCAGGTTAGGCTTCTGTGAAGGAGGCCCTGAGGTAGGGTCAGGGAAAGACACTTCACTGGAGCCCGAGTGTGACAAGAGAGGTTAATTCAGCAGAGAAAGGAGAAGCTGTAAGGACCCAAGGAGAAACCAGAGGCCTGAGAACCAAAGGGAGGCGGCGTTAAGCACAGGCTGAGGGGAAGCAGCACAAGGTGCTGAACAATAGGAAGCTGCTCAGGAACACGTCTGAAAAAGCAGACCTTGCTGCTTAATACACGGCCCCTGAGCTGGAACACAGAGCAGAGGGTGGGCATGGGTTCTTCCACCAGCCCTCGAGGAAGAAGCATGCAAGCCAACAAAAGGAATATTAAACTTAGGAAGGGGCTGAAGTCTGAGCCCAAAGAAGAGGGCAGGGAATAGCCCAAGAGGGAGGCCAAAGGCTCTTTTGTGTTGGGACATTTTGTGAACTTTCAGTTGGACCTTTGTGTTACCCCAGCAGGGGACTGAACTTCATGTA
This sequence comes from Dermochelys coriacea, assembly GCF_009764565.3. Lineage (NCBI taxonomy): Eukaryota > Metazoa > Chordata > Testudines > Dermochelyidae > Dermochelys > Dermochelys coriacea. The sequence goes on from NC_050074.1 coordinate 116,086,872, forward strand.
ACTTGGACAGAGGGCCAAGCCACCGAAGACATGGTAAGAGGCTGATGGCTTGCTGGAGAACCCTTGCAGCATCACACCCCTTGACACAAGGGAGCAGTACAGGTGCGGAGTACACTACGTACAGACACAAATAATGAATAAGTGTCAAGTATCAGAGGGGTAGCCGTGTTAGTCTGGATCTGTAAAAGCAGCAGAGAGTCCTGTGGCACCTTATAGACTAACAGAATAAGTGCCAGATGCTGATCTTGCTATTGGAAGTTTATGAAATATGATGGGAAGTTTGGAATGTGCTAAAAATAAGGTTAAGTTTCTATCTGAAGAGACGAACCAAACAAGGGACCTATAATAAAGTCTAATCAGAGCCATGACAGAACTTTAAGGAAGCTGTCATGTTGCAAGGAGCTGGCTCTCTCAGAGCTGCATGGTAACTATTGTACCTCTTTCTATTATGTACTGCCTAATCTTCTAATATATTCAATCATTCTGATTTATCTGGTAAATGTAAGCCATTTAAATATAAACTGGAAAAGATATACACATATCAGTTCTTGATAGCTAATTAATTAGTGGCTATTTATTAATGATTGGTTATTGGATTATTGAAAACCCTGGCCTTTTAATTGTCTCCCCCCCCACACACACACACACAAATTGAGCAATTATCCTCTAGTGGAATGATTCTGCAAACATTACCCCATTTATCAGTTACTCCTTTGAAAATTCTCAGAGTCATTAGGACTACTTGGGGTAACTGTTTTCCAGGTCAGGCTTGAGACCAGCAGTTCTCAAACTTCAATGCACTGTGACCCCCTTCTGATAAAAAAATTACAAGACCCAGTGCAGGGCCAGCATTAAGAGGGGGCAAGCAGGGCAACTGCCTGGGGCTCTACACCACAGGGGCCCCCGGGAAGCTAAGTTGCACAAGCTTCAGCCCCACGTGGCTGGGCTGGGGCTTCAGCAGAGCCAGCGTTAGACTTGCTGAGGCCCAGGGCAGAAAGCCGAAGCCAGAGCCTCGCCACCCAGGGCTGTAGCTCTCAAGCTTCAGCTTCAACCTGTGTGGTGGGGCTCAGGCTTCAGCTTTCCGCCTTGGCCCCCAGCAAGTCTAACGCTGGCCCTGGCGACCCCATTAAAACCACTGCTAAAATTACCCAGTAGCAGCAATCATATTATTTGATCCTTTTAATAAGCAGAACAAAACTGCATTTTATAATTAATTTACTCTACAATTAATTCTGTTTCATGCAGAAAGTATGTAAATATCCTGCCTCATTTGTTTTGTTCATGTCCTACTCTAATTTTATACAACCTTCTTTTACCATTTCTTTAAATGTTAATTTATTGGAAGGATCCTTCAAGATTGCTCTTTCTACTTCCCTCCAACACTCTAAAGGACTCCACTGGCTAAGGAGGACTGGATATGGCTTTTTCCAATGCCACTCTAAATGATGGACGGGGAGCTAGGAGTGGGTAGTTTCTGTATGTCTAGTATGACATGAATTGCACCAGATACTGATACAGTAAGCTGAACAGTAATAATAATACCCAGTTCTTCCATAGCACTACTTCTCTACTGGTTCTTAACCCCTGCTGGCAAAGTACCTGGGAAAGCTACTGAACTTGAATACCGCACGGTATTTTTCTGCCCATTGGACCATTGAGAGGACCCATTTATTAATACTTATTTTCACATTCTAATTACAAATTATTTGGTAACCCATAACATCCTATCTTTGAAGCAGCTGGCACAAGTTTAAGAGGATAACTGACCTTGTTAAAAACGTACTGTCTGACATATTGGCAGAAAAAGGGATATTTTTATTTTAATGCTGAGGTATAAAAGCTCTGGATAAATAACTAATAATAAAGGACAATTTTCTAAATTCAGTGAAAAAAAATCACTATTCCAATCAGTACATTAACAACCCTTTAATTGCCTCTAAACAGAGGGACTTGTCCACTTAATTGGGACAACTGCCAAGCACCACATTCCAATCTCTAAACAACAGGTAAATGGCACACGTAATCCGTTTAAATGGGACGCCTACTGTTGTCTGCAAGTCTACATATACACCCATTAGCAAATGTGAATTAATATTTGCAAGCATAAATTTCCTGCTGAGTGGACCTTTGGTATCTTCAGCTCGTTTTCTTGTTCTGTTATAGCTTTTAATGGGTCAATCTGGCCCATTAAACATTTAATGGAGTTTAAAATGTTTCAGTACTTTGCCCAATGCTTATCTTTCCTAACTATTGTTTTCTAATACGATATTATGAAACTCTAGGAGGTTTTTAGTTTTTTGCAACATTTTGTTCAATAATTAGGTGTTTATGTGAGAGGAGATCATTATTTTCCATGGAGAAGCTGAAACCGCTGGACAAAATGCAAAGGACAATCTCAGTGGAAATAATGCAGTACTTTCGAAAAGTTTGGAATTGGACATAAGTTTATAATGGACTTTCACTGTGTGATATACTTTTAGCTCTTAAAATTAGTACATTTAACCTCCCTTAGTGAGTGCACAGTCTATTGATCAAATGGGAATTCATATTAGAGGAAAGAGGAGGTAATTTTTGCAGTCTTCTGAAGTTACAGGTGTACTTCAGGCTCTTCTTTGGTCTGCATGAGCTATCCAAGACTGCATTATTCCTTATTTACTAACCACTACAATACACTCAGCTCTGTACAAGATATGCAAGATTGTCCCCAAAGAATGTACAATCCAAATAAAAAAATATGAAAACTAGTAAAATAATTATGCCTATAGCTTTGTCCCTACCTACTATTTTACTTTTTTTACCCCGATATACTTATGGACATTGGTAGAAACAATTGTTAATTCTTTAGAAGATAAGACCAGCTTTATGAATTCTAGACACTCTCAATAATTGCCAGGGAACACTCAGGGTATGTCTACACTGCAATTAAACACCCACATCTGGCCCATGTCAGCTGACTGAGGCTCACAGGGCTCAGGCTAACGGGCAGTTTAATTGTGGTGCAGACATTCGGGCTGGTGCCCAGGCTCTTGGACCCTGCAAGAGTGGATGGTCCCAGAGCTGGGGCTCCAGCATGAGACCAAAGAAATTAAACAGCACCTTACCTCAAGCCAGCTGACATGGGCCAGCCATGGGTATTTAATTGCAGTGTAGACATACTCTTAGAGCCCACTTAACCCTTCAAACACTGGCATTTTGTAGGCTACCAACCAAATGAATGCTCAGAAGTATGTATACATATGTCTACTTGTCCGGTGTGGGATTTTAAGACTATTAGGAATGGCCTCCAAAGATCCTGTGAATCTTAACATTCTGTTCTTGTTACTCTCTTATAATGATTTGAGATCAGATTAATTTTGCCAAGTCCAGTTCTGATATTCAGCAAGAAAGAGAGAACTTCAATGTTTACTTTAGTTCCTGTGGATACTGTAAAACAAATCAACTCCCATTAAGTATTTCTAAAACTTTATTTCGGCAACTGGAACAAGCAATGCTCATCAACAGAGCTCATCTGTCACTTTAAGAATTGAAACTTGAAAACCTGAACCCTTCCCCCTCCTTTTTTTCTTTTGTACTTTTGTTCATTCATTTCACATCATTCTAAGTTGCCCCCTGGGAGCTACCCCTCCACCAAAAGTCTCTTTCAGTACACAACTAGCTCTCTCTATTAAGCTTACCCACCCCTGCTCAGCCTTAACACTGGTTTCTTTGTACTTGCCTGGTGAACTGACCAGCTAGACAGTACAATGGCTACAATTACTAAATTACACTGCCTGTCACTGCCTTTTGTATCACACCTCTAACAGGTGCCATTACCATGATAGGGAAATTGTAATAATCTATTCAGAGCATCCACCGCCTTAATGCATTTTTTTTAAAATTTTACATAATCTACGTGTGAATACTGCAACACGCTTGAATGGTTAGAAAATACATGGTATTGAAAGACAACTGCATGGAATGCAGCTATGAACAAAAGCATTTAGGACAACAGAACTGAACAGTATTGTATTCCTGATACAGTGAATAGATGCGCGCATGCATACACACACACACACACACACACACACACACACACACATTAAATAATATAGTGATTAAAGAGAACAGATGAGTCTAACAAACTGAGAAATACAACCCAATTCAAAGATGTGGCTGTTACTCTGCCCTTAACTCACCCGATTGTGCCTATGTATTCCAGGAAAAAGGATATTCAAGAACACACATTCATGTGAGATCCCTTGCACAACAGAATGTGATGAGAAATATAGCATTCTGAGGTATAAATTCTATGAACAGATTAGTTTAAATCAGGCCCAGAATTTCACTTTAATTTATAAAATTAACAGAATTCTGATAATACAATTCCCTCCAAACAATCTTTCTGGCAAACATTCAGAGAGTGAGTTCTCTAGAAATGCCCAAGAGCGTTCATTTTAAAAAAATAATAAGGAAAAAGATATCCATAAGCCTTTGCTGTTTTTCATGTTGCAGGGCCTGATTCTCCACTACATCATTCCAGTTTTACACCAACGTAACTCCATTCACTGGCATAAAACTGGAGTCAGATGCTGGTAAAACAGACCATCGTATCTAAGCACTGATATTAGTATGAGTTCACTGGGTGCACTGCAAATTTAAAAAGACAAAATAAATCCAACTTCACATAATGCCAATGCTATCACTCAAATAAAATAATAATAATAAGAATTAATAAAAACACACCACAGCCCTGTAAAAAAACCCCACAGATATCTTCCTCATTCAACTCACTCCCCAAAAAAGGGCCATAAACTTGATAAACTGATAAGTCTAAGAACAAGCTCTGAAGATCAGACTTGGCTTTCTTGGACCAAGTGGGAAGTGATATCTAAAGCTAAGGCCTCTCAACTGAGATCACTTTGCCCCAGATGCATAAAACACGTAGGGTCTGTGAGGCTGAATGTCCCAATTGGTCTCAATGCTGAGATAGAACTCGACTTCAGAAAGGTAGTAAGAATTAGAGAGATTGGATATTAGATGTATAACAAGAATATCCAGAGTTATAGCAGTTATTGCAAGAAAGAGTTTTGGAACTTTGAGAACAGTAGAGTGAGTAAGAAAAAGAAAACACGAATAAGACAAAAGGAGACTTGACTCTTGCATAAAGCACAACAGAGGAACTGGATTCACCAGAACCCACCTTCTCAAGTTTTATTTTTCCTCACCTGTTTATTTCAGTGGTCTAGTCCACAAGGCAGGCTCCTAATTTCACTAGTTTGATGGAAGCTAAACTGTTCAGAAGCTTGGGAGTTGAAAATGTCAAGAAGAAAGGAAAAAAGGGGACTCCTTGCACCCTCTAGCCCCCCTATCCCCCCCCGAGAAAATACTAGATATCAAGAGCCAGGAGATTTGTTTCTTCAGGTATGCGCGGAAACATTCTATCACATTACAGAAGCATTGTGTGATTGCTACTGGCCATTACAATGTATTTGTTTATTAATGTAATGTTGCCCCTTGAAATCTGCTATTTTGCACCAGTGAAAAAGAAAAAAAGTCATACAAATATTTTTCATCCAATGAAATCAAAACAGCTCACAAAACTTTCAATGACAAAGCCTCACACTACTCCTCTGAGGATAATGAAGTATTATCCCCATTATGGGGACAACTCTGACTCACCTTTCACACATAAGTAGCCTCACTGAAGTTCTCAGAGCTCAGGTGAGAAAGGGAAGCAAGAGCTGGCCCTTACAAATAGAAAAACTGAGGCTGCGGGGTTATTAGCTCTCCAAGTTTCTGACAGAAAGTTACCTTACAGCCATGGCTGGAACCCGTCTCCTTTTTCTCATCCCCATTCTCCAACCACAAGGCCCCACTGCCCATACATGGCCCTTAGTGATACCCCCAAGCAGGCTAGGAGCTGTCTGTTTCCATTGACATTTTATGTGGCCTTGCATACTGTGGGCACATGAACTACAATAAAAAATAAAACTAATTACCTCATGTAACTGCTAAAGTTAAAGATCACAAAGGAGGCACCCCAAACAACCTTACTCTCTGCTCGATAGTGATGCCATCCAATAACTATACCATCATAATTACCCTTACTGAAGGGGTGGTTATCAGTTGAGTTCACTAATGACACAATTAGGGTATGTCAAAAAATTGAGGGCAGGGAGAGAGGGAATTTCCTGTGGAAAATTGAGGAACATGAAAAAAAAAAAAAAAAAAGGAGTACTTGTGGCACCTTAGAGACTAACAAATAAGGTGCCACAAGTACTCCTTTTCTTTTTGAGAATACAGACTAACACGGCTGCTACTCTGAAACCTATGAAAAAAAAAATCATCTACATTTTCCAGAGAAAAATATCAAGATTTTGGGCAAAAATTTGCATACCATTTTTTTGGGGGGGGGGGGGTCAAAACCCAAAATATTTTTTATTTGGTAAATGCTGCTGAGGTGCCTAATGGGAGCTGTAGTTCAGATGTCTCATACTCCCATCTTCTCTATAGGCTGGAAAGGATCTCCAGTCAGACTACATCTCCTATCACCCACCATAGTCCTTCCCTCTTGGAGAGGGGAAGCAGTGCATCATTCATTCTGTAATAAGTGCCATAAGTTTGGGGAGGATACGCCGTATTTTTCATACACGACAAAGAGGCTGAATCCCTCTGTTAAGTTCAAAATGGAGCTCATGGACTATGGAATTCTGACTGGTGCCTCTATAGGGAAACAAGCTTCGTCAATATATTATCAGCAGAGCTCAATTTCTGCCAGGGCTTGCCAGAGCTGAGCCCTGGCATCTCTAGGGTTGGCAGTTCATAGCCCCAGCACCTCTGGGCTTGCCATATCAGTTATGAATTTTTTTTTTAAATTGCTTGAAACCCAGCATTTAATTGCTTGAGCCCAGACACCTCTTTCATTAGAAATTAAGCACCAATTATCAGCACCAGAGAAAGTGTCTTGAGGTCTTTTACAATGGGATGGGGAACGATCCAATCCCATATAAGGGGCTTCAGGTAACAATCCAAGCTCTCAGGCCTTTCAAGTGAGATATGTTCCCATGTGTTGCTAGTGGGAAAATAAACTCAATGTCACCCAGCACTGACCACACCAGAGTCAGTCTCTCTGACTTGTTGAGAGATGGAGAATTTAAGCTTAGAGTTCTGACATTCCCCATGATGGGGATACTCAGTAATAAACTCAGGGAATGGGAAAGTTAACCTTAAGTGTACCCCCTCCATGGGTAACCCATTTCCAGACTAAAAAAACCCCCATCTAATCACCATAAAAAAAACCATCAAGTCACTGGTGTTCATTTGTACTTGGGATGCAGCGTTCCAACCCCACTCTCAACCCCGAATCCAGATATGAACTTCTGATGTGGAGGGAAGAAAGAGTGAACAGAAGTGACAGGAAGTCTGCTGACATAACTTAAGGGTCAGTGGCTTAAGTCCTCATGTGCAGACCAGAGCTGCTGTGAAGAATTCTTCACTGTGGCAAAAAAGCAGCAGACGGGGGTTGTGTTGCAGTTTCCAGGCTCTTATGGGAGAAACCTGAAAGATAACAAGACTTTTAGCCCAGAGCTGCTTCTGTGGCATTTGTGGACACCTCTGTGCATTTGAGACAAGGAAAATCTAGTACATCTGGTGCTGTAGGTAATTTTGTTCATTTGTGCATTTTCTACAGTGAAGCAAAGACACCTCCGGTGATCAAAGAATAGAAAACAGAATTGCTGTGGCATGTTCTTATGCTTCACAAAATATCACAACATAAGAGCAACACAGATGCTGCCTCATGATACCTTGTACACTCTTTGTGAATTACACATAAATCATACTCCCCAGAATTAAAATAAGTCATCTGAATTAGGAAGCCTTTTATTTTTTTTTCCTTGTTCCATATTTAAAAGGATGTTGAGAAATTGGAGAGGGCGCAGGGAAGAGTCACAAAAATGATTCAAGTGGTGAAAAAATATCATACCATTAGAGATTTATGGAATTCAGTCTGTTTAGTTTAATCAAAGAGACAAGCGAGAGGTGACTTGATTACAGTGTATTTTCTGGTGAGAAAATATGAGGAGGTACTAAAGGACTGTTTAGTCTATTGGAGAAAGGTAGAACAAGAACCAATGGTGAGAAGTTTATATATATAAAATATTCTTAACTCTCACTACCTATGAGCTATAGACAGTGTCTTCAATAGAAGAAAACATCTCAGCCAACCAGTAGGACTATGTTGAACATTCAGTTATAAATATTTCAAGCACTGTTTCTACAAGGACCACTAAGCCTAACTTTTAAAATATCCAAGCACTACAAATAAGAGTTGTGAAGTCTCTTTATTAGTGAAAGGCAACTGTTAGTTTTACACTATTACTGTAATAGAATGCCCATCCTATGCATCTGTATGAAATATATTCTGAATAGTTTTCTATTCTATAAAAAGAAAAGGAGTACTTGTGGCACCTTAGAGACTAACAAATTTATTCTATGTTTTCCATGCTTTAGAAAGGAAGCATTTAAGGTTTTTATATTGATTTTTTGTGTGTACTTCATCTGTCACATGTGTTGTATATCTACTGTACCAAGCATCCATAGCTCGACTGGCAGAGAAAGATTTTTCATTGCATCTGGACTGACCAGTTGTGTTCTGCTCTCCCACCCTACCATCCATGTAAGTACCACCACAATATCAGAGCACTTACAGAATAATCTGGCTGTAGTAGAGAAAAACATGAGTTAGTTACACGCTAGCCAGGGATTCGATGTAGCCTACTACCCAGACAGATTTCTTAACCACAGCTGAATTGGCTTAAGAAAGATAAACCTCCTTATCACATCCCATTCCACCATGTTTACCAACAGTATTATCTAATTTATCACCAAAATAGAGACGTTTCTGAGTACTTTGCAGTTATTTTCTAAAAGGTAAATACACTTCAACCTAATGATTCTCTCTGTTACTACTTATATTGTAAGTTCTACTATGTCTTTTTGGTGATCACAGATATGTGTTTTCTAACTAAGTTACGTTCATACATGTTGAAATAACAGCACATTTTCAGAATAACGTATTATACCTGGGTAATGAAAAATTACAACTTCACTACATATGGACTTATAAAAATGGTAAAATAATACCTGGCCAGAATCACATTAAATAAAGTTAAATTATATTATTAGGATGTGAAATTAATATAAAAATATTTGAAAATGACTGTTTATAGATGTATATTGCTACACAGAAGTGATCTTATCAGGTCCAATGGGGTTTATATTTTAATAAATCTAGATGCTGAATACACAAAGGCAAGAAAGAAAAGTCATCCATAATGATGCAAGGCAGAAAGATATCAAACATGCAAGTAGTGATCATTTAAACCAGCACATTTTCCCCCCGAAAAATCTGTGTTTCTGGAAAATTGATATAAATACATATAAACATTTGCATGTGTGGATATATACACAATATCTGAAAACATTTAAAAATAGGAAAGAAGTATCTGCATACCTAAAAAAAACCCCACAAATGTTCCTAAAGAGAGGTTTACAAAACAAAAATAAACAGAGGCTTTAACAGTGTAGCATACTCAAATCTACAGAATACGGAGTTCATCACACTAATATTTTATCAACAGAAGCAATAATAGTTCTATTAAAGAAGGTAATTCATTCTTTTTCTAATGCATTCACTTCACTAAGTGATTTATCATTTCATACGTGTTCTTATATACGACATGTACTCCCAAAAATTAAAAATATCAAACATTTAAGACACCAAAATCCAGGAAATGCAAAATATAGAAAACACTATTTGCAGGCACCCCTCCAAAGTAGCTAGTGTTTATGCAAATACAGTACTAATGTGTATTACAAATTAAGAACAGAATAAGCTTTTGCCTAGATTTATTGAACATTTTACATCTTTCATTAGATGAGCAGTAATATTATTCACTTTGACTTCTCAAATCCCTTTCACAGATATAGAGGTTAATTGGTTGATCTTACAGTTACTGTATGGGTAAAATTCAATACCTAAATTAAAACCATAAATATATTAAAACCATATATACATATATAAAGTATCTTGACACCTTTTGAAGCATACTTTAACTATAGCTACGGATACCTTTTAAAATTAATCAAGTTTAAAGCCTGTTCAGCATAAACACCTTTAAACTACTTTTTATGTGATTAACACTGTGTTCAGAACTCCTGGTCCAATGCAACCAGATATTTTTTCTGTAAATTTATTATAATATCCTTGGTATATGGATTAATGTTTAATAGGAAATTGATACACATTTCAAAAGACCAACAACAGTGGTATAAGCAGTGTATTAAGAAATAACTAAAGCATATTTACAGCTACAGAAAACCTTAATTGGGTCAAACTTATAAGGCACTGACTAAAGTTACAATTAGGTACTTAAACACATGCTGCATTCCCCCCAAATTCCATTATGGTAACAAACACAAAAAATGCTGATATCCAGTTCTCTTAAGTACATCTTCAGTTCCACCCATTACACAATATCAAGTAAGAAAAGAGTTTTATTTGATGGTGGCTCAATGGCGCAGCCTATGTGTAGAAAAGTATAACACACCAAAATTTGCAGTTTTACAAAATGACAGAGCCCTGTATGTTGCCACTAGAAAGTTAAACATACTAAAGAATTTGAAAAAAGTGATCAGCTATATAAATGAAAGTCTATTTTACATCTTACTATATCAATGTTCACATATATGCAGATTTATGAAGTTATCTAGAACAATAAAAATAAAAGCAAAACAACTCTACACAGAATTTAATACATAGGCATTGTTTATGTTGATATTTTGTAAAGCTGGCCTGAAACAATGGCTAGCTTCCTCCCTCTCCCCCCACCCTTTTCTTTTTATTAAGGACATGCTACGGAATGTAAATATTTAGGAGTTTTCATATACTTGTGCAGTTTTTAGCTCTCCACATTTAAAATTTATATTGGGTATTCTCTTCTGCAATACTACTTATTTCCATTTTTGTGTTTGTCTTCACAGAAAGGCAGTATCTTTAATTATATTTCCCCTTTTTGCTTTCATTACCATATTAGACAAAGTATAAAGTCTTAAAGTGGGTTATAACAGTGGGGTCTGCCAAGCGTGGACCATGCAAAACAGTGTTACAAGGCTTTAAAACATGCTTCAGCTCAGGTCTCTAAAAACAGGCTATAATTATAATGCATGCAATTTTAAAACCTGATTAATTACAATTAGTTTAGCAAAAGTGGATGTCCCAAACCTTGCTATAACCAAGTTTAACCACAAGCGAGTTCAACAACCTTAGGGGCCTCAGTTGGGAACATTTATAAGCAAAGTAATAAATTTGCTAATAGCAACTGTTTTCTATGGTAGCTAATTTGACAAATCTTGAAATATAGAAATATGGTATAATACTTTTGAAAATAAAATATATTTTTCTTCCCATGGTGATATGAACACACCAATAAAAATTACATAGTGAAGATAGTCTCAACTAAAGCTTTATAATTTTCTATATTTTATTTTATGAAACAAAGTAATAATAGCCTCTATAAAGCTAAGTAAACTGACATAAAGAAGCCTTTTTTTGTCCTGCAGAGCTAGCTGCTAATCCAAACACAGAAGAGAGCAGTGTTTTAAATTTGCACTCAATCCTGCCTCCCCCATTATTCCAATAAAATGACCCTGCAAATCTATGCAAGCTGTTTAAACACGTAACTCTGCATCATGTTATAAATCCAAATCAATAAGAAAATTACAATCACTACAAATGTTTAACTGTTTTCTTTCAGAAGATGATATTGTTAATATGTTTAAGGGTATCACTTTTTGTGTATGTAAAATGTTAAAGGTTAATTAGAGATTGCTTTGTAAAAAAATTAGTATTTTTTGCTTTTCTATATTTAAGGATCCTATGTTTTCTTTGTTAGTGTAACTTTTGTGTAATATCAACAAACAATTTAAAAAAGTTTTAGTTGGTAACAGCTAATTTAGCTCCTGTTTCAGTCTATAAAGGTTTTGCAAATTCATATTATAAGAAACCATTTCCAAATAATCAAAATGAACTGATTCCTTTATGTGCAAAAGTCAGATAGCAGTTTGTCATTATTTTATTATGCAAAACAGTTCATTATAGATTGTTTTTAGTAGTGTCTTTAGCCATTTTCATGTTTATTTTTGAAAAGCTTATATGGTTTACAATGTCTGGAAATTATACGCTATAGGCTTGGCACGAAACTTGCCAAGCCAAAATATCAACTGTGGAAACGGCAGACAGATATATTGCATCCTATATTAAATGCACCCGTATTTTTGCAGTAATGGCTTTGTATATTTATTTAACAGTGCTCTCTAACGTATTTCAAACAGACATTTTTGTTCTGCTACAGATACACTCATATCCTGACAGGCCTGTTTGTATAGTAAAAGTTAAATTCCTACTCCGACTGCTCCTTCAGTTGCTTTTTGTTTGCTTGTTTTAAAACTGCATTGGTTTCATACATTCTAATGTGTGATTAATATATGAAAAACATTTAGACAACCTTCTTTTTTATATAGTTTTTAATAGAGAGAATATCAAGATGTACATATTAGTTCAATCACACTGCTCCAGAGAAAATAATTCCCATATTATATACAATCAACATTTTAACCAGCCATATTCAAGTGACTAAGTAGAATGAACAAGCCCAAAGGGGGCGGGGGAAGAGGGAGAGAGAGAAAAGGGGATAGGGAACCAGAAAAGTGTACCATATACCAATCTCGTGTGACCTGTGATACCATCTAATTAGAAAACTTAAACTTCCTCTAAACCTTTCACTATAAGCATCAGCATTAGAAGACATCATCAGATTTTGAGTACTGTTGGCTCTAGTTTACCTACATTTTCTTGAATACAGGAATAGAAATTGCAATGTAAAATTTTAGATATACAAATCCAACAACAAAATGTAAACAATCCAATTCACTTTAGAAACGGAAAGCGTATACAGCAATAGAACTTTTGGAATAGATCTTTACATTATATGAGAGTATTCATATTCACAGTTGTGTTGATTCTGCTTCTGCTAAAATACTGGCCAGTGAATTACCTTTAACCATTAAATTAGAAAATGTTCTCAAGCAATATTCAGTTTAGCATTCTAAACTGTCTCAAAGCTGAAGGTGGTCTGCATGTTGAACTTAGTACTGTGCGGGTTATAGTCTTTGTTTGCAATCTTAACTGGGGATTGCACCTTAGTTACCGTAGTTCAAGCGTAAAAATACTTTGTCTGTAACACTATATACTGTTGCCAGCGACCCTCTAAATCCTTGAACCAACTGTGTCCTCTGGTGTCACAGAAGATAATGCCAATTTATTGCAATGTGTGGCTTTTTTAACTGATTAAAATTAAGCCGTAAACACGTGACAATGGAATTAGCACATTTAGAGAGTCTGTTTTCCCACATCCCATTTTGCGCTAGTGCGGCTGATCTCTGCAACTCTACGCGGATGCAATTTTAATGACTTTGTGGGGTTTTGATGTTCTTATGAAAAAAGCAGTGCTTGGTGTTTGTGGAGAAGGTAGATATGGAAGCTGAGTAGCTGTGATTGGGGACACAGTGACATAGTCTGTTTTTCGATAGGATCGGTGTCATTTTCCTCCCCGTGATAAGACACCTCACTGACAGAGCCCGATTAGGAAAAAAATTATTATAAAATTCACTTCTATCGAATGAGGATGGAGTGATAAACAGTTCAGCCTCAGGGAAGAAATAGGAAAAGATTCTCTCTCTCCCCCCCCCATTTATTTATTTATTTATTTAAGAAAAATGTTCCCTCCGATTCCCCCCACCTTAAAGTGATTGGGTTTCAGTTCATATTAATGAGTATATAAGAATTCCCAAAACATGAGATTGGAAAGATAAAACCATAGAGATCAGAAAGGCATCTGAATGTTATTACAAAAGCAGAAAAGCTGTAGTACCGTTCACAACATTGATAATATTTAAAAAAAAAAACACAAATTTTTACTTTTTTGAAGTTACTTTTTCTGGCAAGCTTGTTAAAAACAAGAGCCTTATGAAAAGAAAGCTTAGGCAATACTAAGTTTACCTTCCAGTAAGCACTTATATTTCTCCCTTGCTTGGAAAACTGATAAGCTGCGGGGTAAACAGGGAAAAATAGATGCTTATGGCCCTCTAACGCTTGAGATGTATTAATGCTCCAAGGAAGAACATAAAACAAATATTGATTTTTTTATTTTTTTTTTTAATACCAAAACATCTTTGCTTCTGTGTTTTGATCGTTCACAGAGGATACCTTTAACCTGGCCTCTAGTGTCACATACAGTGTACTTCTGTATACTAATCAGTGTATTCATAGCCAGTGAATATTATGATGACTTGGCTTGGAGGACTTTTTGAAAACAGAGTGCACTGAACATTTTAATTTTTTATATTTGATTCTGGTACTTTAAAAAGTTTTCTTAAAATGTGTTAGCTAACTGACTGCAAAGCATTCAGTGATAAAAGCAGTGAGACAAAAGTCATCTTCCTCAAGAAATGAGAACCAAATGTGACTGGGAAAGAATGAATTAATGAAGATATTTTAAAGTAGTCAATAATGATGCAATAAGCTTAAAAGATTTCTTGTTTACCTAAGAAAGAAAGAAGAAAAAACCACCAGCTTTTATTTATGAAACATTCATCTTCAACTGAGCCTTAGTAATTATGTAATCCCCACACAGCTCCATTCAACATGGTACACCCTTAAAAGTCATTTAAGGGATTGTACCTTTAAGACACTACAAGTAAAAAATTATATTTCCACTGTGAGAGTTCTCTAGCATACAAATCATTCTGTTAGTAATCTATAATACTGGGAAGGTGTTTAGGAGCAGTATATAATGGTTTCTGGGAATATACACAGTTCAGATTAGGCACAGTCATTCTGAGCTCCAGTATACATGTGCTACAAACTTAAAATGGCAATTTCAGTAGTGGCCACAGCACTGGAACAAAAACATTTAAGAATTTTTTAAAACTGCTTATTCATCTATACTATCTTTCTATATATTACATTTTCTGTACTCTATATTTACACTTTAAACTAAGATTCAAGCACAAAGAGCATGCTATAACAGCATAAAACTGCAAAAAACTCAATCAAAGAAGATTGTCAAACCCTTCATTTGCTATTTGATTGAAAGAATGGATAAAAATGTTATCTAGCAATCTCTTCATAGTGGATACAAAATTTAGTTCTTTCCCATATATTGTCCCTTATTACAGTGCACACTATGTATAATTTCAAAAGACATGCATCATATGTTTAGTGACTTTCAAATTATGTATTTGAGTTATGATAATGCTAGCCACCTGATCTTGAAATACTAGATTACAATTGATTATAACCACCACAGTTCTTAATACCATTGCCTCATATTTACAAAAGACAAGCATTCAGTGCAACCAGTAGCCTTGGTGCAAGGTAAATGGCAGACGTTACAAAGATTTATTAGATCATAAGCTTTCGTGAGCTACAGCTCACTTCACGAAAGCTTATGCTCTAATAAATTTGTTAGTCTCTAAGGTGCCACAAGTACTCCTTTTCTTTTTGCGAATACAGACTAACACGGCTGCTACTCTGAAACCTGTTACAAAGATTTTCATCTTAGAAACAAAAAATGATCTGAGGAGAAATATAGTTAATGAAGGTAATGCAGATCACTAAGAGGCAAACTAGAACTCTGAGAAAGTTTCTTCTTAGCCACCAAAACCAGAAGTTTTTTTAACAACGAGTTAGTAATTTTAATATACAAAGTAGTTTGAGAATATGTGCCATTTGATTAGTGATCTGCTATAACTTCAAGAACAATTCCTTAACACACATCCATTTTTAATAGATTCTAACTGCAAAATGTACATACTTCACAGCATAGTAGGGAAGAAAAAAAATACAGGTCAGCAAATGGTAAACACTTAGTGGATTCCAATAAATAAATGACTTTGCACCATTTTACCCTGTGCCCCACCCCCCAAAGAGAGCCTCATAATAAAAACTTTGTTTTTAAAAGCTGCTCTCAACTCTCCATCTAAAAAACCTACAGCTTATTGCCATGTTATTTTGTTTCTGCTAAATTTAGCCACCAGTCTCCTCGGAGTATGCATAGTGATAATGGGACCCTGAGACAATGACTAGATAGGATTGGGAGTGAGATTAGAGCAGAGGATCTTTCACTACTATGCAAATATAGAGTGTTTCAGCTTGCAACATAAAATGGAGGTATATCAAAGAGAATAACTGTGCCAAACTGAATAATGAAGATCTTCAGAGTCCCTCCCACAGAATGCTAGAATCCTTCATGGGGTACCCCCAAATAGCAGTATTCACCGGAAGGAACACACTTCAAACCCCCTGCAAGGAGAACAAAGCTCCCTTTTTGTCCCTATGACGTGCAGAACACAAGATGCCTCTGTGAATCTATGTAGCTATAAATATATTTATCTAGAAGAAATAGTAAAATGGTCTTTTCTAATAGGAGTGTCTGATTGGTTAGTGGAAAATTGATACAGTGGAGTGAAGAATAGCTGATAAAGAGATAATCCACTGTGGCAATGTAGTTCTGTAGCGCTGCAGCCCCAGCCTTCATTGGGTGGCGAGTGTAGGGTGATGGAAGAAAAGGTTGGGCTTCTGCCGTTTGCATTTGAAGTATGAGGGAGGCATAGTGTGAGCAAACTTCAGATGTGAAGAACAAAAGCCCAGTTATTCCTCTATGCCATCTTTTACTAACTATATGATGAAGGCTAAAGCTGAAACACTGCAGTATTACATTTTTATAGTTGATGTTCCATTTATCTGGCTTATCTGTCTAGAAAGATGAGATACAAATACCTGTATATATTTATTAAATAAGTGCATAGATTCATTTCTGGATGTTCATTGTATACTATTCAAAACTGACCTTATCTTACATTACAATTTCCCAGATCATCATCAGTATACAGTGCTCATTGTTTGCCCAACCAAATCTTCATCATATAACAGTTTAAAAGGCTACATTAGACTAATATTTAAAGTTACTTCTGCAAAGATTAAAAATTCATGCATCTTTTCCTTTTATATCAATGAATAATTTTGACAGAAGAATAGTACCTAAGCTGGTGGTGGATCAGTGTATGCCAGTTACGAAAGCACTTGAGCACCCATTGGCACAGCAAGACTCAAAGCCCCGGTAGGCTTCAAAGAAACAATTTTTTTTTTTCTTCTAGAACTCTTTGCTTTCTAGTAAAGCTGCAAACACAATGTTCTCTCTCTTAATGCCACCATAAAAAATCAAAACACTTTAAAACAAATTGATGTAGTCTTTAATATAGTCATCACATCATCACAGGACCCTTGCACCCTGCATGGTGACAACCATGGGGATGCATACCACACATCTCTCTCTTTGTTGCCTGCTTCAATGATTTTAAAAAAAGGGGTGGGGGGAGAGAGGGAGAGACTCTCTCAATTGAGATATTGGCACCTTTGATTGACAAGATCTAATCAGCTTATCTCCACACTAATAAAGTTGATGGCCTGTGGAGGTGGTATATGCACAGCTCCAAGTGAACTTTTAGTAGCCAAAGCCTCAAGGATCAGGACTAAGGCTCTGCTTATCTAAACTGGTTTAAATCAATTCCTAATGGGCTATTTCAATTTGATCAATCTGAAAAGATGGAAACCTGCAACCACTTGACTCAACTGTCTTCATTGACGATGGCATTATTGGAGATTTAATTGAGTATACATCCATGTACTATTTATCAAAAATAAAACTGTGAGGGTAAATTACTCATTTCTGATTAATAAAGACTCTTATTAACATACTATTCTGCCTATTTCAAAGTGACTGCTTTACACAGACATTTCTCTAAAGGTTAAATCAATGAAACATTTCGGGATATATTCTCCACAGACGCTTGGGGAGGAGTTTAATACAAGCCCCTCCTATTAGCATTAATGGAAGATATAGGCAAAATACCTTACACAATATACAAAAGTCCAGTCTGCACACTAATTCATAGAATTCATTTGATCCTTTTAGTTGGGAAAATGTTTCTGACACTTATTTAGAGACTCCTGAACTAGTTCGGACAAAGGCGCCAGACAGGGATAAGTGATATATGCACAATTAGTGCATCTCTGTAAATTCCATGCACTAGGGGCAGAATTAAGCAACTCTTTTGTGAAGTTATTAAAGTAAAATATTATATTAAATCCAATACCTTTTCAACTCCTGAACTGTAATATGTAAATATAATATGCACTTCTATATATGTTATTTCTTTATACTGTGTAAGAAGCATGTTTTTCCCTGCCCTGAGTATCTGTTTCTATGAATGCAAACATTTCACAGCATCCAAGTTCACCTACCTAAAACAATCTGCAAATTACAAACTCCAGTGATTGAATAAACATAAAGCAATACCTTTTGGAAACCATGGCAATAGTCTAAGTTCAGAATACACCCAAGGGGGGAAAAACCTGTGTGCTTATATGTACCTTTCAGACTTGTTACAGGATGATCACTGAAACTAGGTTTCAGTAAAGCATTTTTCAGTCAACAATATGCATTAACGCTTTAGGCATGCTGTCTTCTGTTAAACAGAGGTAATTTAAGCACTTTCCAAAGGAAGGTTTCTATATTAAATACTAGATTACAGAAAACCTTGAGCAATATTTTCATTCAGATTGTGGTTTTCAAGCTATAATTGCTTTATACAAAATCCATTCCAGTGTTATCACTCAATATCATCTTCACTGCTGTACATCTGAACATAATTTTGCAATAAAACTTAATTTACAGAGCTTACTTTTCCCTAATCTCCTAATACAGAAAAATGAAAAAGTACTAAAGGTACACATTATAAATTATGACCTTAATGGTGCTGCATATTTCTAGTTTAGTAAACCTAAAACAGATTCATTTGATAGTATTCAAATATTTAATATTTTAATTGCAGAGTGCCTTTTTTCTGAAATAGAAAGTCGGGGGTAAATGCCATTAATAATGCAAATTCTGGAGAGTACACGTAATTCACAATGTGCCTAAGCGTGGTATCTCATCCCATACCATTACTGGTTTGTATCACACTGACAATTAGTGTGTCTACCTAAGCAGCTTCAGTTATGGAAATCAGTAGCTTTACTGTCAGTTACATATATTGGAAAGCTAAACTATATTACAATATATACTACAAATGAAAGGAGTGGTCAGAACAGGGGACTGGATATTAGGATTTCTGAGGCTCTATTATGAGCCCCACTTCACTCCCTTTGCCCTGCTCCCACAGTAAATAAGTAGCTCTCTCTCTGCTGAGGATTCTGCTAGTGTGGAAAAGTCCTCATTGGGCAAAAAGCCATCACAGCCAGCACCTACACTGTTCCTCTCAATCCCCAAAACAGGGGTGATGTTGAGGGCACAGCTGGAGCACAATGTATTTTAGGGGCAGGGGGAAGGGGATGATTTTGGAGGGAGTGAGTGCCTATCACTCCTGCCCCCTTCCATGCATGGAGGTTTGTCTATGTGGTAGGGGAAACAATACTGCTGAAGCAGCACACACTCTTTTCCAGATATACCAGAGAATCATGATTCTACACATCACCGATTGATCTGATTTGCCTCAGTCTGGCCCTTAACTTCTGTATGTCTGAGTCTCCCTAACTATAAAGAAGATATAATAGTACCAACCTTACCTCACAGGGGTGTGATGTGCACTAATTAATGTTTGTAAAATGCTTTGAGTTCCTAAGATGAGAGAGGCAGTTTTAATACTTTTAAATCATCAGCATAAATGCAGCTACTACATTTATTATAACCAGTAAACTATAACATTATTTTTGCAATTCAATATTTTTTACATTGTCGTTAATAGGGGAATGTTTCTTAAACATAACATTCAATTTGCCAAGACCACCGCACACGTATCAGACAGAATTAATGACTGCAAAAGGCTGACAGATTTATGCTTTGTCTTGTGTGACCAGAAAGGGGTGAGTTTGGGGGTGAGGAGTAGGAAATCAGCCTCCTTGCCGCTTTTGGCAGTTAGATCATAACAAGGCCAAAGTAATATTAAATCATGTATTAGATTTTTAAGTTTAAATATCAAAAGTGATATACGTACAGAAGTAGAGTTATGACATTTGAATTTCGGCAATAGGTATTTTTCAGACATTTCAAGCCATGTAAAACCTGACATTTCAATGTTCATTTACCAATGATGCAAAATACCAATTCTCTACCAATATTTTGTCATTTAATAATACTTTTTATAGTCATCTTGTTATTTTTCAACCCGCTGCAGAACAAATTCTTGCCTGGAAACCTATCATACCTATGCAAATAGATCAAATCTACTGTACACTAATTACTACTTTTTATAGTAATCATTTTCAGTCTCCTTATTTCCGTTAGTCAGTCTTTCATCCCTCATATATTCATGCAGAAATGTTCTTTTGGCAACTAAAATATAGTACTCTTGTGCAATGTTTTGATGAAGTGCATCACAGAAAATGAAATGAAATGAATGGACTGCCCAAAGAGAAAAAGAGCACAGATGATCTACAACTATTCTGGATATTATTTTTATGAGATACAGGAAATAACATGTACTACTCATCAATTATTCCATAATATACAATGCCTGTCTCCCCAAACTTCTAACTACTGGGACTGAAATGTTTTGACATGATGATCTGTAGGTGAAAATACTGAAGACATTAAAAAAATAGATATAAAGAGGGTGATAATAAGAACAAAATGTGTAACATTTTCTTGCAGTCATAGTTTGCAAATTAACAAGCAGATATTGACTTTTCTTTGAGGTCAATAACAGCATTTATCGATCTGAGAAGTTAATACTCGCCAAGGTCAATATTAGATCTCAAGGGTCAACAAATCTGGATACTGACTTCTATTTCCTATCCATATATAAATATCATATAGATAAAATGGGCATATTTAATCTTTAGAGATAAGAAAACAGTGTATTTTGCTAAGATACAAAAAAAGGAAGCTATAGAAATTAAAATAGGGTTACAAGGACTATTTTCAATAGCTTTCAACAACTGAAATAAAGGCCTGGATAAGTCTAGTGATACTAATGTAGAGAAAATACATCTTCAACTTTTCAATTCTGAGCTTTATGTCTCCAAAGTGTCTATACAATAAGAAAAATTTCAATTATGAACATTGTAGTATTGTTATTTGCTAGGTTTGTGATGTTACTTTTGAAACCAGTTTTGAAATAAGTGCTCTTAAGAATTCACTTGTCATCCTAACATCACAACAAATTCTGAGACAAATATCTCCAAGGTAAAACAAAATCCAAGTTTAAGGAAATAGTCACATATGGACTTGGACTTTCATATTTTTTCCATGTAGGAAACCAAGCACAATACAATAGCTTCTGCAAATTAAATCAGATATACTAATACAGAGGTTAAAGAAAGTGAATAAAAACCCATCAAATTCTGTCCACCAACATCCATAAGGATCTCCTTCTTAAGTCACTGAATGCATTCAAAGGCAGAATTAGGCTCTTAGGACTTATCCCAATAGTCACTGAAGAAAACAGAAACTTTGGGAATTAATTTAAACTTTGGGAATTGAAATCAATACGAGTTAGGCATCTAACTTGCTCAGATGCTTTTGAAAATCCCCGTAGGCACCAATTTCAGCTATAGGTACCTAAAGAGGTTTGAAAATCTGGCTCATGTTCTTCAAGACTTCAGAAATAGTAGATCTCAACCTCTCCCACTCAGTTTTTATTCACATATTGGAAGTGGAAAACAAGTTTTTCTGCTTTTTCAGCATCCATTCAATTTCTCAACTTTAAATGAATTAGTCCACGTAAAGAAAAAAATATTGAAACCAAAGGTAATTAAAGCAAAAGCTTTTCTGCACAACAGAAACTGAGAAAGTACTTACATTTGGAAAAATGTAAATACTAACATTCATTCCACTGTTCAGTCTGAAAATAATATAGATACTTACGTAAGTGGTACATGACATTATGACATAATATAAACCTTGATCTGATCTTAAAAGATAAAGATGTTTTCCCCTGCAGAAACCCTTGACTCATTAAAATTTAAGAAGGGCTCATTGATTTAGCAATATTTTTTAATTTAAATGATTTTAGCAGATAACAGTATAGTGTAGGCTTTAACATAATCATCATAATTAGCAATTTAATTTTAAACAGATTTATTTTTTTAAAGAATGTATCAGTACTTAATTTTAATAAATCCTAATTTAAAAAAAACTGATTTTTTTCTTTGTTAAAAATCATTGATTTGCTTTCATACTGTATACTGTTAAACTAATGGGAGTAACCGAGTGAGATGGCAGTCACCATTATTTCAACAATGTCAATGACAATTGCACGTAGCACATAAAATAAAAGTAAAAGTAACCAGGTTACTGGACAGTTAATCACTGGACAAACATATCTGAAGAGGGCATTCTGGACATTATACATGGTAGCTTAGGGAAGAGGTGTTCAAATAAGTGGAAATGTGTTAATATTTTCAAGATCAGGCAAATGTAATAAAAATAATGAACTACAGTATCTGAATGAGTAACAAAAATAAAGAACACAATCTTCATCTCCCCAAGTTGTAAATTTATAGTACTAGAAGGGTATATCTTTCCATATTCTGTAAGAAAGCTAAAAAGGAACAAAATTAAAATAAAAGAACCAAAAATCTCTGTAGTCTACAGGGGCTCCATATAGGTGAGGAAACGGCATCAGAGTTGAGACCAGCCCAGAGAAGACTTTTCCCAAAGTTTTACTTAGCGAAATGCAACATATGAACTGTGTGATTTCAAAAAAATGCAAACATAGCAGTTACCTATTGATGATATTGATATTCAGGCTTACCACCATCAAGTTGAAAATATACAAATTTGATGCACATTCTTATCTTGCAAGCCCGTCCTATCACCATTAGACTAGCTGCTGAGTCTTACTCATTTAAATGACAGATAGCCTCAGCATGAACCTACTAGGAAGTAGCAAAGCTTTTCAGTTTAAAAAAAAAAAATAGAAAAAGGATTTACTTTCAGAAATTATGGACTCGATCTTTACCTGATGCATATCAGCGTAGCTTCAGACTTTAATGGAGATATGCTGATTTACACCAACTGAGAATTTGACCATGTGCACTTCAATCCTGACTAAAAATTAAATTTCACTAAATTCATTATCTATCGGACAGACTTGAATGTTGGAGAACAGTTGATATTTTAAGACTCCCTCTTTTGCATTACAAATGTCAGGGACTATGACAAAGTAAATGTTTCTTGCAGGTGTGGAACAATGTTAACTTCACAAGATGACACTACAAGATTCTGAATATGTAATCTAGTTGAACTAGCACAGAAGTGAACACTAGATAAGTAAGGGTGACATTACAAGCCACTCTGCCTTCTCTCTATTAAGTGTACAGTTTTTCAAAGATCAATTTCTCTCTCTGGCTTTAGGGCAATTCCCCCCGCCCCCATCAAAAAACAGGTATTTATGTAACTATGGCTTGGACTCAGACTGAAGATGTAAAAGGGCAACAAAGTACTGTACTTGAATGATGATCCACCACAAGAGCCCTTATGATATTGACTTTACTTGGAAAAGCATGTTCTTCAGTACAAATAATGTTTTAATGGTAAACTTTGTTCTTTTGTGCAAATGGAGGTAAACACTGTCAGCCCAACAGGAAGGAGAGGTGAAAGAAAAGAAGTACAAAAACCAGCAAGATTTTTTAAAAATGTTTAAGCCTATCAAGTTTTTCACTTAATGTAAGTTGTACACAAAGTACAGTCCAACAAGATCTAATGCTGTGAAAATTCAGCGGTACCCACCTAAGAAAAATCTATTAAACACATAAACACCAGCTAAAGGGAAAACATCTCAGGACTAATAGTCAAACTCAATGAGAAACCAAACTTGATTTAAAAAAATAAAAAACAACTAACCAACCCACCCTAGGAAAGGTATATGAGTGCAATGTAACAAGGTCACAAGTTTAAAAGTGTTTTTCTGTATCTGAAAGAAAACTGGAATTGTGTCTCTTGCTTTGCCTTCTCTTATTTTATTTAGGTATACTAAAGATATAACAGAATACAGATGCCTTCACATGTCCCCAAATTCCAGCCTGGTAAATAACTTCCTCAATTCAGCAAAACATTTAAAACATGTGAGCAGTTCTATTAAGTCAATAAAACTATTCATAAGTTTAAAGTTAGGCATGTGTTTATGTACATTGCATAAAATGGGCCCATACTATGGTTGTGAGATAAATTTGTTGTAATATAAAAGCAAAATAATGTAAACTCACTGAGAAAATTTATCTTTTTATGTTGATGGGAAACACAGAAGTCTTTGGTTATCTGCAAAATGCTTAAAAATGTAGCTTCTGATCAACACAAGTGCTTAAAGGGGCTTTACAGTGAGTAAATTGGGGATGCCCATTTCTGCAAAGGACCTCAGTTTTCCCACCGAGATTGTGCTGGTGATGTTACCAAAAACACAATACAAATTTATAGAAAGAGCAGACTGCATAAAGTCCATACAAAGATTCCACTTGACATGTGCAAGCATAACATTGGGTGGAAAATGTGAAATGGAATCATTTAAAGTTACAGCTTGGTCCAAAGGGTTTATCATTATTTAGATTAAAAAAGATGAATTAACAATGAGAGCATCACCCACTGGAGTGCAATGTAAATCAGCTAACATTTTATTGATCTATATGCAATAAAAACTGAGGAGGAAGAGGAAGAAGAGGGAAACAAAGAATATAAAGAGAATAAGACAAGGAAGTAACACAGAAGAATAAGGCAGAGTGAGAAAAGGAGGGAATGCCACTGCCCAGTAGCTTGTAAAATGTGGTCCTTCAGTAATACCAAAGGGGTTCCTTATGCTATGACAGTGTCATGGGAGAACATGTATAGACTGCTATTCATCAAGACCATTGAGTTTAATCCTATTCTAAAGGTAGATGTAAAAATCTTATTGTTGCTCCTTCACTGAGGGATGATGTGGATCTTTTCAGTATCTCAACAAACTTTTTTGTATAGGGCAAGAGCTGTGAGGCCTTCAAAAATAATAGGATGAGATGAGAGACCATTCTCAAATATCCCACTGCCACAAAGCACTTAAACATGTGAGCAACCCCAAAGAAGTCAATAGAAGCTGCTGGAAGCTCCGTCGGGCCACGTATATAGGTGTTCTAAAAAAGGATTTAAGAGCCTAACTTTAGGCTCCCTTTTTAAAAAAAAAAAAAAAAAAAAAGTCTTGACCTAAGTGTTCTGTGTACCAGGAAACCACATAGCTAAATCTCACAGATTGAAGGATAATTAATACCGTTGCAGGTCAGACAGATTTAGTACACTATTCTGTCATGATCTTTTAAAGGTTACAGATGACTGTCCTCCACAAGAAGGCAAACAAAATTCAAGAACAGTTCATTCAGTTACTGAAAGTCTATATTGAGGTCTTTACGGTGGGGAAAATCATGCTGACAAGAGTGGAGTCTAGGGACAACTGTTCTTTTCAGGATTTGGATTCTACCCATGAAAGACAAGTTCAGTTATTCCCCATTACTTCAAATTTCCTGATGAGATTTTTTTTCAGTAAGTCCTCTACAACATGCTAAGTAAGTTGTTTGTTTTTATTTTGTTTTTTTTTCCAGTGGAATGAGTTTAACTCATGTAAACTGATCAAAGGAGTTGCTGAGACCACTGTAAGTTAAATTTCTCCAGTGTTATGTTCATAGCTTTAGATTCTCCTCCAGTTTACTTTGTACCTGGAAGAGTTGTTGATCTAGTACAGTAGGTAGAAGGCTGAGAATCATTAGTGAATGAATGAGTGCAGTAGGACATCTGCATTTAAAGACAAATTGTATTCAGTAAGTGAAATCCTGGTGTCTGCTACGCCCCCTTCCCACCACCAACACCCACTTATATTTGAGATTGGTGGTTAATAAATCTAGTGCAATATTAAAGAGTAAGGAAAAAATGGGAGCAGCCTCTCTAGCATTACTTCTGTTTTGGAAAGGGGATCTCGGATCACTAGCAGTAATAATGGACATTAATTTATTATTGTTTCTCCGCCTGCCCTCTATTTGTCTTTGTTTAGATTAAGGGCAGGAACTGTATTTACTATTGGTACATATAGCCTTAGCATAATGGGGCCATATTCTCAGCTGAGACCTCTTAAGCACGTAATATAAATTATTACAAGCAGATTAGAATATAAGCCATTTTAAAAGTTAACAATGCTGTTGTAGGAAAATAAAGTTATTCAATAATTTTAACCAAAAATAATATTTCTAATTTAACCAGTTACTTCAAGAGCTTTGCCATGAACACCCACAAAATAAATTACAATGCATCACCACTGATGGTGGTTCATCATGGAACCTGTAGTCTTTGCAAATGCTATTAGCAAACAGGTTTTGGAGTCCACCAAGGAAAAGCAAGGTGCTACAGTTAGTGTTTTGGTGATTCAGGAGGAGACGCTATTCCCTATAAGCCAGTACTAAATCAATCTCCACAACAGAACAGATCTATGCCTTAAAAACAATTTTTTAACAAAAACAATATATGCTGGGTTCAGCTAGCTATGAATCAGCAGTTCATAACTCATGAGTCTTCTGATAAATGCCAGTTATTTGTAAAAATGATCATGAAAATTTTGCAGATTTCAGCATGAATGATTATTCATCCAGAAATTCACACTGGAAGTACATTATTCACAAGTTTCTCTTCTCCTGTTTAAAATGTTTTATTCATTCTATCAAGGAAAAAGAAACAATACCACACAATTTAGGTGACTGGCCCTTAGCCTGAAAATGAATTGCCCAAATCATTCAGCAAATCTTCATGAATAACGGATAGTTATTTACTCATGTAAAAAAAGTGTTAAACTGATGTCATTTTAAAAAAAATAATTCAACCAGATCCAATCCCTAGCATGGCTCTGTTGGAACCATCCTACTACAAGTTCTACAATGTTGAGGTCCTGAACAATGGGGGACATTAACCTATATATAGCACTTCATACATCAGATAAGACACGAGCCCTGGGATCCTGGCCAAATTTGGATAGCTCCTTTTTTTCCATATGAAATTTTCTTTGGACTATCACTTTAGGTCTGATATCCTTCACTTTTTGCATTAATGGCCCAATTCAAAATCTACTGAAGTCAAAGGAAAGATAAGCATTGACTTCAGTGGGCTTTAGATCTGCTACGAGATGTTAAACAGCTGAAGCAGTATACCCAAAAGATGGCTAAGCTTTCAGTGCATGTAAAATACTGACATCCTGTAAAAGCATCACTTTTACATGGTAAAGAAAACAACGGATTTCATCCTCTGAATAACGCTACTGCAGAAAAAAAAATATCAGAGAAACTTGTGAATAGACTTTTTCAAACAACAAGCATTCAAAGATTCTCTAATGGCTCAGTCTCCAATACTGCATATTTAGATTGAAGTAGGCCCCTATCAAGATCACAGTCCCATTGATGTGAAATCATGGCCCCACATAAGTCAATAGGAGTTTTGTCACTGACTTCAATGGACTCAAAATTGTAATCCAGGTCTCTGCCTCAAAGCAAAGAAACCATGATACTTAATGGATACAAAATGTTTCTTCCACTTTTTAAACATTTCTTTCTATTTATTTTTATTGGAGTGCAGGAAGAAGTACAGGAGATGGCAAGTGGGAGGGGGGCACGCAAGAGCAAAGAATGGGTAAAAGGAAGGGAAAGAACTTCTCTGGGCGAAGGAAGAGAATTGGAGAAAAGAGGAGGAAAGTGAAGAACAAGCAGAGTAGGGAGGAGTGGAGCACGGAAGGTAGGAGGAGTGGGGATGGCAGCAGAGAAACTGGGTGAGGGTGGGAGGTGATTGGGGCAGGCAGCCAATTAGCAAAAAGCAAGGAAATATCTAGAGCCAAAGTTGTAAAAAAAGCATTTTCTTGACAATCAGCAGCAAGAGACTGAGAAGATATTGGGGAACAGAAGGCAAGGGGCACAGCTGAGTCAATTCCTACCCTGCTGCTGCTACTCTTGGCTGTTACTGGGTAAAACACATCTCCTCCGGGGAATGGCTTCATTCTGAGAGGTCTTATTCTGCTTTCCACAGTACATGAGGCTGAGGCCCGATACTTGCAGAGAGGATCTCTCATCACCACCTCATCCCCACTTAGAATCTGGATGGAGGCAGAGAGCTTAAAGTTTTAGAAATGAAATATATCATTTCCAAAACAATTTCTTACACAATAAACAGATTTTTAATAGAAATCGGCCTGCAAAGAAAATGTATATATGAAACATGAAATACCCCTCTGAGTAGAAGAAAGAGGGATCATGAAAAAGCTCTAACAGAGACTGAGAGCCGCATAAAAACTCATTTCACTGTAGAAACTTTGGATTAAGATTTCAGTAGAAAGATGTTCTTCAGGGATATCAAAAAACACCTGAGAAGGAGATATTGGTTTATGCACCATAACTCAGAACCCCCGTTTCACTAATGAAAGGTTTTACATTTAGTATTCACATACACATGTATGAATAATTCATTAGAGATGAAATAGGTGGATATTAAGTATAAATATCTGGGACAGGAGTAGGTTTTTAGCACGAGGAATTGGAAATTGGGGGCCAGATTTTCAAAACCTGGCTTTCATTTTTACATTTGCAATAATTAAATTTCATTTAGATATTTGTGAACCTGAACACAAATCAGATGCGTGGATGCTAAGTGATCTTAATGGCTCCAACAAAATTGTGCATCCATAAAAGTAGAAGCCCATTTAAATGAGGCTGAAAATTTAACCTTACCTGTATAACTGTTAGGATGTGTGTTAAAAATGGGTGTTATAACAATTTAAATCTTTCCTATACTGAGTGAGCACAGTTTATTTTCATCTGGTTTAAAGTGTTTGATCACAGTGATGTTTAATGCATGCTCTACCTAAACCCTGCATTTGCAATGTGATGGACTCTGAGTAGCTGGAGATTTTCAGCTTTAACTTTTGTGATACCACATGTTTTACTTTTACTCACGTACATCTAATTTACCACACTAAAAATATACTTTGAGAGCAGAACCACTTCAGAACTCTGGAGGAAGAAGGTCCATGAGGACAGGGATTCATGGTTCACCAGGAAAGGAGGAGTAGTCCAAAGTTGTCAGATAACATCGTGGATTTATGGGCACATCACTGAATAGTTTAAACTCAACCAGTCACAACTGCAAAGAGATCTACTGCAGTTAGTTTAAGATAGTACCTTGTTCAGATACAATTCATGAAACATAGACTGTAATGCCAACAGCAGCTCTCTATAAACATTCTATTCATTTGAATGGAAGATGTGTGTTTAAATGTCCAGTATTGCTTGCAAAATCTCAACCATTAATAGTATGACCCTATTTACAGCACTGGTGGCACACCTGAAACACATTCTACAATTGAGAGAAGGTAACAGAAGAGTAGGAGAAGATGCCGGGCTTTGACTTTGGGAATGATATTTGAAACAAAGACAGGTCAAAACCTTGATTTACTCACATGCCAGGAAAGAACATTTTGTAACAGAAGTGCTTTTTGTGACTGTCCTTCCAAATTCATATGGAAATGAATTATTGCAGGCTGGCCTCTAACACATCAGAAACAGTTTCATAGGAAGGCCACATCTTAGGAAAAGTTTCTGTGGACCCTCTCCACTCACTCATAATTCCATGGACTACCTCTCTTCCCATTTATGATTATGTAACACTCCTTTGCTTACCATAAAAATTGTTTACATAGAAAATAACCCTTAGAAAGTATTTCATATATTTTTATTATTTTTAAATACGCTTTAGGAGGTAAAAGGGGAAAGTTAGAACCATACGACCACCTAGCTTTCCATGAACCACTAGCAATCCACTGACCACAGTTTAGTAAGCACTGATCTAAGAAAACAAAGAGAAATTCTGGTCTTCTTAGTATGGCAAGTCAGTGATAAAGAAGAACTTCAATGCTACATTCAGAGCATAACCCTAGAAGAATAACATAATTCTAGCTCTACACATTCTCATTCAGTATAGGTTAAATCAGCCGCTAACAAATATAGCTAACACAAATGAATGAATCAAAACAATGAGGGCACTCTGTGAAACTACTGATTTTATGGAGTTTTAAACAATCACCCTCATCTTTTATAAAATCAGACCACTAGGAAGTGTACTGGCTGGCAATGCACTTCCAGACGGAATTGACGTTCCTGGTCATGATCATAGAGGTTTATATTTTACAGGCTCATGAAAGTCCAGAACACTTGTCAACTATATTTGCATTATGTGTCCTTTGGATTTCCAAACATTAAATAGTACTGCAAACTTCTAATGTAACTAAGGTCAGAAACCTAGATCCAGATGGAGCTTCGCCATAGACAGATTATTCTTTATAGCAAGTTTCTTTGTGAGTAGGAGATATGAAAATGGTCCAAAGTTTTGAGATTCACTACAATGAATAAATCTCTTTCACTTAGAGTATAAACCTTTCTAATAGCTCAGAGGACTTGAGATGCATCCAGAGACATACCAATACATTCAGTAATCACCATTCATGCAGAGAAACTCAGAAATTGCATTGATGTAGAGAGGGGTTATCGTTCACAGAAATCATATCTACGGAGTTTTGTGAAAGAACCTTAGGCTCAGGAGGAAAAGGAAACCACTTACTGATATCTTTAACACCGTTTCATCATATGAATTTGGATAGCATTTAGTGGTTGTACTTGCTCTGTAGATTTTCATGATACATGGTAAAAAGAAAAGGAGTACTTGTGGCACCTTAGAGACTAACAAATTTATTTCAGCATAAGTTTTTGTGAGCTACAGCTCACTTCATCAGATGCATACATGAAGTGAGCTGCAGCTCACGAAAGCTTATGCTCTAATAAATTTGTTAGTCTCTAAGGTGCCACAAGTACTCCTTTTCTTTTTATGGATACAGACCAACACAGCTGCTACTCTGAAACATGATACATGGTGAGGTCTAGATTAGCGCTGTCGAGCAATTAAGAAAATTAATCGTGATTAATCGCGCTGTTAAACAATAATAGAATACCATTTATTTAAATATTTTTGGATGTTTTCTATATTTTCAAATATATTGATTTCAATTACAAACAGAATACAAAGTGTACAATTCTCACTTTACATTTATTTTTGATTACAAATATTTGCACTGTAAAAAACAATAGAATAGTATCTTTCAATTCACCTAATATGGGATTGTAGTGCAATCATGAAAGTTGAACTTACAAATGTAGAATTACAATGTACAAAATGTACAAAAAAAACTGCATTCAAAAATAAAACAATGTAAAACTTTCACACCACCAAGTTCACTCAGTCCTACTTCAGCCAATAGCTCAGACAGACAATTTTGGTTACAATTTGCAGGAGATAATGCTGCCAGCTTCTTGTTTACAATGTCACCTGAAAGTGAGAACAGGCATTTGCATGGCACTGTTGTAACTGGTGTAGCAAGAAATTTTTGTGCCAGATGCGCTAAAGATTCATATGTCCCTTAATACTTCAACCACCATTCCAGAGGACATGCATCTTTGCTGATGACAGATTCTGCTCGATAACAATCGAGAGCAATGTGAATTGACACATGTTCATTTTCATCATCTGAGTCAGAGACCACCAGCAGAAGGTTGATTTTCTTTTTGGAGGGTTTGGGTTCTGTAGTTTCCGCATCTGAGTGTTGCTCTTTAAAGACTTCTGAAATCATGCTCCACATCCCGTCCCGATCAGATTTTGGACGGCACTGCAGATTCTTAAACCTTGGGTTGAGTGCCGTAGCTATTTTTAAAAATCTCACATTGGTACCTTCTTTGCGCTTTGTCAAATCTGCTGTGAAACTGTTCTTAAAACAAATGTGTGCTGGCTCATCATTCAAGACTGCTATAACATGATATACACTTCTACGCCAATATAACGTGGTTCTCGGGAGCCAAAAAATCTTACCACGCCTTATATCGGGGTAGAGGGATTAGAAACCGCCTTATATCGGAGTAGAGGGATTAGAGTGTACAAAGAAATAATGTGCTTTGAAATTTTACAAAGAAAGGTATTTTTATTCCTTTAGGATAAAAATGTTTGTAAACTTGCAAACTAAATCATTTTTGTTAGTAGGGGCAGAGGTGCTCGGGTGGGGGCACGGGAGGGAGGCAGGAACCGAATGAAGCAGTGGCGGCAACAGCAAAATCGCCCAGCTGGTGGAGCATGCAGCACCCCCAGCCGCGGTGCGGGAGGGAGGCAGGAGCTGAGTTAAGTGGCAGCGGCAGCAAAACTGCCCAGCCTGGCGGACCCCTAGTAGCCCCAGTGCAGGGCACGGGAGGCGCAGAGCCGGGGCTGCAGCATGGACCCGTTCCCTCCGGCCGCAGGCACCCGCGCTGGGGCATGAACTTCCAGCCATGAGCCGCCCCCCACCCTGCCGTGCTGCCCCTGAACATCTGAATCAACCCGTTTCCCTTGGCCCCGACCTGGCACCCTTAACGCCGCTCAGAGCAGCACGTGGGAGCCAGACACGCTGATGTGCTGATCTGCCGGAGCACGCGGCCCCGCCCCCCAGAGCGCTGCTTTACCGCATTATATCTGAATTCATGTTATATCAGACTGCGTTATAACGGGGTAGAGGTGTATATGACAGAATGCAGGAGACATACAATTCTCCCACAAGGAGTTCAGTCACAAATTTAACAAATGTATTTTTTTTTAATGAGCATCACCAGCATGGAAGCATGTCCTCTGGAATGGTGGCCAAAGCATGAAAAGGCAAACAAATGTTTAGCACATCTGGCACGTAAATACCTTGTAACGCTGGCTACAAAAGTGCCATGCGAACGTCTATTCTCACTTTCAGGGGACATTGTAAATAAGAACCAGGCAGCAGTATCTCCCATAAACGTAAACAAACTTGTTTGTCTTAGTTATTAGCTGAACAAGAAGTAGGACTGAGTGGACTTGTAGCTCTAAAGTTTTAAATTGTTTTGTTTTTGAGTGCAATAATGTAACAAAAAACCCTACATTTGTAAATTACACTGTCACGATAAAGAGATTGCACTACAGTACTTGTATGATGTGAATTGAAAAATACTATTTCTTTTATCATTTTTACGGTGCAAATATTTGTAATAAAAAAATATAAAGTGAGCACTGTACAGTTTCTATTCTATGTTGTAATAGAAATCAATACATTTGGAAATGTAGAAAAAGATTCAAAAATATTTACTAAATTTCAATGGGTATTCTATTGTTTAACACTGATTAATCGCAATTAATTTTTTTAATTGCAATTAATTTTTTTGAGTTAATCATGTGAGTTAACTGTGATTAATCGACAGCCCTAGTCTAGATATTAATTTCAGTATTCTCTTTCAGAAAGCATTTAGCAATCAGGAAGGTCTTGCTGAAAGCTATCCAACCATGATGGCCTCACATGAGGTTTGAGCTAGTTATTTTTTTTCCCCCACTGATACCACACATTACTGACTACTTGCACTCCAATTACTTTTCTGAAGATTAATTCAACAAGGCATTTTGAACTTTTGCACATTCAGAGAAACTATCCTGCTTGCAAAAGTTATATATAAAGTTGGATAGAGAGAGATGCACTCCCAAATTATATAATTTCTACAAGGAAGAGCAGGAAACTCTAGAATTCAGTTAGAATGCAACTAAAATTTGACCCTAAGGAGTTATAAAATGTATTCCATTCAAAATTGGAAAAAAAAGTCTCCCGCCAATCCACAGAAAGAATCTATTTGCTTGTCTCCTCTTTACCAGGATGGCGAACAACAATGGGGGAAGAAAGGTGCAAATAATTTTTTTCCCCATTGATCAACAGAAAAAATATCCTTGCCGTGGGCAAATAGAATTTATAAGTCTGTCAGCCATTATTATGTCTCATCCTAATTATTACAGACAGCATTGAGGCCATCAAGAACATAATCCATATAAGAAATGGTTTCTTTGCAAAAATCATATGACATGAGACCTGTGTGTAGTTTGAACCATGTGAAGTACAGCTCAGCAAATTTAAATTACTAAGAAGCAATTAAATAGAGCTTGGACTGAATGTACAATTACTGTGCTACTATATCAGCACTCCAACACCTGTTAAGTTAGGAATGAATCCCTATTAATATTTAGGGTGAAATGCATCCCAGTACTAGTGAGCCACACAACCTTTGGCTTTACTAAAGTTAATTGGTCATGGGGTGCCATTGGGGCCAACTGGAATATGGCAAATTTAATCCTTAATCATTCAGAAGGTCTCCCCATATATTTAATTTCCATAGGTCATAACCTGTAAATTCTGAAGTCCTAACAGTTGATTTCAGATTGGATCCTAGCTATGGTGATGTATGTTGCCTCCTGTTGAGGCTCCAGTACCCTTAGGTGCTTACCCACTGAAAGAAGGAAGTCAGAAGGAAGTTAGACCCAATATTTCTTGGCCTGTATTCCCAAATACATGAATGACTGGAGAGGTAAACAATTTAAAGAGGCAAATGACAAAAAACTTCCAATTTATGGCAGTTGAGTTAACATGTAGCAATAAGAACCCTGTATGAAATTTGCTATGCGATCTCAGATTAATCCTTAGCAGATCACAGGAGGTTTAATACAGTATTATTACAGTACCAATATATACAGTACAAATATATTTTGGTTTTTATTAATATTATGAACTGCTAATGAACATAACAAAAATATTTTATAGAGAGTCCTAAAATGGATTTGAACTACTGAGTATTTCAGAAGTGAAAGTAATCTGACTTAATTAGAAAGGGCTTCATACATATTAAAAAAACATAATACAATGGACATCTAATGGTTTTCATTATCATGGGAGATCTAGGTCTGAAAGCCAATTTAGTGATGAATCGTGATTCAAAAATGAAGATTTTGTATTTATGTGATAACACTACACAGAATGATTATACCATGTGTGTAAAAAGTTAACTCTTATATTGTACTGAATTAATATAATTTTATTATTCCCCAAAATCCTCATAGTCAACACTGGGAAAATTTACTAATCTTCTTCCCACAACAAGATGCAGAAGAAAATTGCATTCCAGTGATGCTAATACTTCCAAGTGAAAATGTCTGTGCAGCTTATAAAACAAAAACTGCACCTTAAATCATAGAGAGGGATATATAGGGACAGCAGGTGTCAATTGGTGTAAGTCCAGGGAAGTCAATGAAATTATCAGTTTACATCAGTTGAGGACTTGGCCAATACTCATATATACATATCAAAGATGGCCATGGAGACAAAGGTAATGGAAGTTAACAGGATGGCTCTTTTTAAGATACCATATTCCAAAGTGTGGGAGGAAGGAATATGCTACTTTCACCTGTAACTGAGAGACAGCAATTCTACATAGCATTTGGTTGGGAAAAAACATGATAGGATAACTAAACAGAGAGTTGAATTTTTAACTCATTAAAACAGTCCTTCTCAACAAGAGTTGTGGTCACTGCTAGGACATTTTGAGAACTTACAGCAAAGCTACCTTTACTGATATAGTGTTCATTTCCATTTTTCTGACCTCTTCATGAGTAATTACCTAATTTTCCCTTTCACATATGGTATGTTGCCAACTTCTTTTACATTATTTTTCATGTCACTAAGTCCAAAATAATTTAAATGTGGACATATTAATTATATGTTATTTACAATAACAACATAATATTTATCTTTACAAGGGTTAAATTTAAATTTTTAAATTTTAAATAATACATACTGGATTCTGTAGGATAGCAGTATATATCAATTAATTAGAATGGTCTCCCAGAAAATTATTTTACTTTTAAAATATAATAGGCATGAAACTTTCCATAATTTTCCATAACCGTATTCATACATTAAGGAGATTAGACTTTGGGGGATTAGTTATTGTTGCGTTGTTGTTGTTATTGTTGTTTTAAAAACACAGGTCTAATTTAATGAAGCCATTTTGAAAGTACCAATTGAAAAGAGTTACTATCAGTAATAAAAATAATAAATTAAGTTTTGATTTAGCCTTCTTTCCTTTGAATATGTAAAAATTGAACAAAATAAAGTACAATTTGCTATCTACATTGTATAAAAAAACCTGAACAATCTGTTGCAGAATCGATTTCAAGAAAGTTGAGTTGGCAACCTTATTATTTATTAGTCTCTGGTTAATATTTATTAAAATTTATTTAAGATTTATTAAAATAATTTTTACATTTATCAATAAAAGTAAAAGACGAAAACAACTGGAGTCTACAGTGTGTGCTAGCAATCATTGCGGGTGGGTAAACTGACAACATGTAACTGCACATTAAGACAAATGTAGAATTTAGACAAAGTATTCCATCTCTTTTCAGATGTATACTTTTAAACCTCAGGAACTGTTTTCAGTAGATGTCATGCCTTTTAACTTGAAAAAAGATAAGTGCAAATAAGCTCCCAATTGTCTCCCCAATATGTAAACCACATCTCGGGCTGCTGTCTCTGCTTCGCCTTTGAAGTTTCCCTGAAATGTCATGTGTTGTGAAGACTGCTGTGCATAAGCAAGACAATTTGCTCACTCTCAGAATTCTTACCGGTTTCCACTGCTATTTGGTATCCAGCCTCTAGTCTCCGAGATGACCTTTCCAGCCTCTCTGTGTTATCGAGCAGATGTGCCCTCTGAAAAAGAAAAAGAAAAAAAAAATCAGACTGCAGTCTACAATGTTCCCCCCCGACACTTTTTTTAATTATGCTTTCATATCCCAAAACATAAAAATATCTACAGATATTTTACAGAATAGCCTATTACAAGCACCATTGGGAGAGGCAGGTTCTGTGATCAATCATAATTATGTGTACCAATCACTTTGTTTTGAAAGAGGGAATATGTGCTTCATTGTTATTACATGAGCACACTGATCAAATCTAGTGCTTCATTTATATATGGGCACTGCCTAAAGATCAACTTCAAGATTTATTCCCCATTTTATCATACATAAGCATCCACATTTTCTATTGAACAATAATTTCACAAAACATCATTATTATTGCAGGGGATAATTTTTAATATTAACAGTTTTCAGTGGAGTATATTTCTACTTCATCTGTACTACTATGGAAAGTACTATTGTATAAAAACAAAATTATACTCTTACAGAATACTAAACAGCAGATATATCTTTAGGACTGCTGATATAAACACATACAGCAACAAAACACTGGTGTCTATATCTAAAGATATATATCAAAACCTTTTAAAAAGGTACATGCATGTTTATGTACATAAAGAGGTTTTTTATGAACTTCAGCAAAAATATAACTGTACATATTTTTACAATAATTAGTGATAGTGCAAAGGTGAAATGATTGTTTTCACTATTTTATGGTCCACCCATAAACAACTCTCTTTTTAGAGTACTAATACTAGACTAGTTCTAATCAAGCTGTCAAAAATATGTATAAAAACTAATCATTCTTTCACCCCAAAAAACAATTTTGGTATGTGTCAAAAACAACTCCTACAACTTTGCCTTGTTGACAGATGTCATTAAAAAAAATATCGAAGGAATGCTTTCTAATAATAATAATAAAAAAAAGGAGGTGCCATACATATTATCTGAGTGGCTGTCTACCGAAATGATCTACCTTGCTCTAATGAGCCCCTATGGATCTTGGGAGATGCAAGCTATATTGACATGCACACTTAAGCTAATACACCTAGACCAATGCCTCCAAGCTCTAGCAGCCAGGGATGCTGACAGAATATCTCGCTTCTATCTTCAAAGAAAGGAAGTGATTAGTATGTTATCATTACCATTCAAAACGTGATTTTCCTATTCCCTCCCGGCCTAGGTGACACATCTCTGAGATGCGGCCAGACGATCGAGGCAGCTAAAGCCACATCAAAGCTTGCCTTGAATTTTTTTTTTTAAATCATTAAAACAATGCATTTAGATCAGCACAGATAGGACCCAAAGTGAAGGTCAGGAAAGCTGCAATAACAGTCTATAATAATTAATAGAGTCGTCTAATACACAGCGGATAGGTTAAGAGTAAATTGCACAAAAGCCTTTACGTTCATGGTGGGCAGGCCACCAAGAAAAAAAAAAGCACAAGCACTTAACATTTAAAAATATAAGTTACAGTGTTCTAATTGAAATTGAAAGCTAGAGTGGTGCGTGTTCTTAGGACTCCTGGCCAATCTAAATAATTAGTGTTAATTTTATGTATTTTTTTTTAAAGGTAGCTTTTCATAATAGCAGCTTCTTTTTCTCTATGGCTCATATACCCTGTTTAAAGAAATGTGTCAGCTTACAATGCAATTTGTAAAAAAAAAAAAAAAAACTGTATAGAAACTCAATTTATGTTAGTTTAAACTTTAAAAAGAATGAGCCATATCTGTATAATAATGTGTCGGAAATATTTTCCTTAAGAAAGAAAAGCTGAGATGATAGGATCAGCAGAGATACTTCAGGGTTTAAAAGATCAGAATTCCAAAAGTTAAGAAGAGGCACTTCAAATACTGTAGTTACAGTCACCAGGACTCAGCACAACCCATAGCACCTTCTAATCAGAGGAGAGTTATTTAGCGTTGTAATATGCGTAAAATTAAAAAGCTTTTTTGATCTGATGAAGTGTGCATGTGAGGAGGAAATCAGAATTCACATTGTACGCTGTTATAATTCAACTCACTTATCCAATCAAAAATGCAAGTAAATGCAAGTGTTTATATACAGTAGATAAGAAAAAATTATACTGAAAAACCAATGCAAGACACCCGAGTCCAGCCGAGCCCTACTCTAAGCAATTAGAACACTAGAGTATTGTGAATTCAGAGCTAAGATGAACTCAGTGCTGCGTTTTACCTCTGATTTTAAAACCTTTGCACCTAAGTCATTCTACAATAAAATCTAATTTTTTTTCTAAGTGATGGTGTTATTTACATTCTGTGTTTGGTTTTGCATGAATACAGTCCTTTTGGTCATGAAAGGCAATGAACTACAGTAGCAGCTGATGCTTTCAACTCCTTCCCACCCCTCCCCAAACTCATTCTCTCACACTATCCCCTACCCTTTGTAAGGTGGGTAGTGAGGTGATATAGTCTGTCTTGTAGCTTCAGAAAAAGCCTCCATCTGGAGTTATGTGAGGAAATTTTGCAAAGTAGCATGCTATCACTAGAGATTTAGTCATTCCATGTGGGCTGGATTCAAACTGAGATTTCCAAAACTAAAAAGACAGAGCAACACAGCCTCCATAGAATTCTGTATACTGCATGTGTGTTAGAATAGAGCCTTGGAATGAGAGGAAGCATACTTTTTATTAACAAACAGTATGGCAAATCACTTTTTTTTTTTTAAGATCAGTTCATACCTCTTAGGAGAACTACAATTAGGGAAGCCTTGATGTTTTACTATGTGACTAGTTTAGAACCATGCCTGAGTTAATGCTTCATTTAGATTCCAATGTGCATTTCGCACTCAATATAAAAATACAACCACAATTATAGCTTATTGTATAGATAGAACACAAACTCAATACATTTAAATTATTTCTCTGTCAATTCAATCACAGTGTATCCAGAATTATAATTCTTTAATTGAATATATACTTTGGTGGCTCCCAGAACATGCAGTGAAATGACAAAAAAGGTAACTGATAAAACTTACAAAATAATGAAAGATGAAGAAATTACTAGTATGTAATTCTACAACATGATTCATTAGGTTGATATACAAAAGGATTTAAAGTCTCAAAGATTTGATAAAAGACAAAGGCATGGCCTTTTGCAACAAATGATGAATTATCTAATGTATTGGAATGTGGTTGTTTTAATGTTCACCACTATTATACAAAATTTACTATTTAAGTGCAGTTGTGCTCATAGTCTGCATTCAATTTTGAAAGTATCTTGCAAATAGTCAGTAACCATGTTTATTAAAAAAAACATGGATTTGTTAGCAAAATGCTCCTCTTGCAGCCTTCTACAAATCTATACATATATGCACGTCTATGTGCTTCCATAAAAGGGCTCGGCAAGTGAGAGTCTAAAGAACTATCCTTTGCTACAAGTCATATCTGGTCTTAATAGTCAGAAATCACATTATTTAGAATCCTTGCAACAACGTTCTTAACTGTTTAAATACAGGGACTATAAAGAAAATATTGAGGGGAACTAGGTAGGGCTTTCACTTTGTCTCATATATTTACTTTGTTTTTAAGCTTTCTTTTTCTTCTCATTATCAACTAGATCCATTTTGGACTGGGAAGGAGAGAGAAGCAGTGTGACTGGGACACTGGTGAAAGATTCTTTAAAAAAAAATTAAAGCCTTGTTGAATCAAGAACTCCCCTTTGTTGCTATTGATTTGGTTAGTTCCCAGTTCTTTCCCATCATCACTCCTAGAATTTACAACAAATACTTTTTCCAGAGTGTAATATCCATTATTGATTTGTCAGTTCATCATCATCGTCGTGTTGTTCAGTCAGAAGGTAATAAAGACAAGAGTAACATACTATACAAAAATGTTAATACTGTGCTTAGTAGGAGATCTCTCTAGGAGTCTAGTCAGAAATTTGGCCTGCTAGCAACTATGACTCTACTAAACCCTTCTTGGTAGTAATTAGAAAAAAATAATAAAAGCAGTGCAAGTACCTGCTTTTGCGCATGCCCTCCCTCCCCCCCAACACCACATACTACAGTGGACAGCATCTTTAGAAAATAAACAACAAAATTTCAGTAATTGACCATAAAAAACTTAGACTTCTGGCTCTAAATATTTATGAGCCATTTCCTAAGAGAAAGGACAGGTGCTTCAGAATACCGATCTTTAATGTTACACCTACAGATCTACCACATACACACAAATAAATAATAAATATTAACGTGTGTGTGTTCAGGTCTACTTGTACTACATTTTCATTGTGTATGCAGTGCGTTCATAGAATATATATTTCAATTGCTCTAAACTAAATTCATTGCACAGTGAAGTATTACATACGTTTGATAGTGTTACAATATAGGTTTTCACCAAAGCAATGCTTACATTTACAATACCAATGTACAAATGTATTTACCCCATCAAAGATTTTGTGATGCAAACAAGATTACTACTACACTTGATCCGATCATGATATTCGAAAAGATTAAATAATAGTTTTTTCTTCTTTTTCCAATGCCTTTAAAAATTCTCTCTGCTATCAAAGAATTTTAATTTCTAAGGTTTGATCTAGGGAGTCCCATGTAAGTGTATAGTGAATGGGGGGGAGGGGAAAAACACATAACAGTGAATATTTTTAAGCAATGTAATCAATATTTTTGCTTTGTGTAGATTTCCCTGCAACAACAAACAAAAAGATCTACTTTCAGATTTTGAAACTCAGCTTTAAAGGGAAAGCTAGACAACAAAAAGCAAGAAAGTACTCACCTCTTCACGTAATTTTATCAACTGCAACATGAACGCACAAAAAAGATAAAAAGGAAAGAAATGGCAGTAAAGAAAGATCAGTTGTGTGACAGGATACAGAATTAACATTGACAATTTATCTGTTTACATGTTTAGCATTTAAAAATCACAGACAAACACATTAAAAGAACCTAAACATAGACTACATGCAGAGTTTTTTGAACGAATAAAGATCACTTTCTCACACTGTCACATTAAACAAAGAGAATAGTGTGAAATTCTCTTTTAAACCACATCTAAGACACCATCATGAAATAAAGGGGAATGACTTCATAGAAGTCTATATTATAAAGAAAAAAAAACAAGTTTACTGTTCCTCTCTTCTAAGATTGTACAGCTGAAGTGGTTTTGTATATACAAGTTTTCAGGATGTTTTCTGTATTTTTTTAGTTGTGACAACTGGTTTCTTATTTTACTAACAGATCTGACTTATTAATAGACTATAGTATCTTTATAGTTTGTCACTGGTACACCAATTCATATAATTCTCATTCAGAATGTAAATGCATTGTTATTATTGAACCTATTTATAGCAACTTTTTTTCCAGTTAAAAACAACCCAGCTTATGTGGTTTAGTGTAAGAGAATACTTATTTAGTGCACAATACATTTAATAATAGGTAAAAGGAATAATGGCTACCATGAAACATGATTTATTTAAAAAAACATCCACTTTGCATATGCATCCTAATTCAGGATCACTATATTTTATATATTTTTAAATAAAGGCGTGTTCGTAAATCAGCCCAGTTCACTGCAATCTACCTTTTTAACACTATTAATACCATTGTATTGGCAGGACTATTTAAAAAAAACAACTAGCTTGAATACCAACTACACTAAAACATGTATCTCTCAAAATGGAGAGCGATCCATTAGTTTGTTGTACTAGAACAAAATAGTACAATTACTCACAATAAGTGTATGCAAAGGGATGGTCTTTATGAAAAACAGAGCTTTCTCACCGATTCCAGTTGAATTGGACAGTGACAATCTCAGTCTATGCTCATGTTTCATTTACAATTTCACAAGACTAATATTCAACTTCTATATAAGATGAGAATGTTTACAAATACTGAGAATCTCCAGCAAGAGAGATGACCAAAAATAAAAATCCATTGGTTCCCTAGTATTTCATATGGTCGGTCTAAAATTAAACCTATACTTCAACCCATTACCAAAAAACAAGAGACAAAAGGTTACTAACCATATAAATTAGCAGGGTAACTACTGCAATAACTTAAAATGAAAGATAAAGGAAACTTTCAAGAATTTGATATAAAGAAAACCACACTCTTTTACCCACCAAACCACTTCTTAAAATCAAGTACTTGGCCTAGCATAAATCGGTCTCTCTCTCTCTCTCTCTCTCTCTCTCTCTCTCTTCCCCCCCTTCCTTCCCCCAAAAGGCAAACATTACGTCTCTTTAGAAAGAGATGATCTGGGAGTTGACCACATAGCTATCTTTTCTTTCTGAGGTCACCATTCTTCAGTTGACTATGATACTTAAAGGGCCAAAGTTTAAAACTACTCTCCTGCAATAGAGCCCATTTGGGGCATGCCACCCTGCTATAATCAGAGAGTTTCAAAACGCTGCACATTTGTTTTTTCAATAGGTTCCAAACAAAAAATGTTCTATCTTGTTTGTGCTGCATGGCTGAATTTAAGCTCTGCATAGGATTTGCAGCTAAGCTAGGTAATGGGAGATTTTTTTTTTTTAAAATGTTGTCTGAGAGATATTCATCAAATTAACAAAAGATGTATTTTTTTTCCCATCTAACAATGCACTTGAAGGAAACATATTGCCTTTTTAATTTTTATGTATGTGTTTTTATTAAGCATGCTGCTCAGTTGTAAACAGCATTTAAATATATACTGCCACCATTTTAGTTTATGATAATCAGCATATTTTTGAAACAAAGATTTTTTTCCCCTCCCAATATGGAATTGATACAAGAGGTAATCTGTTCCTTTATAGGCTAAAAAAAAAAAAAAAAAAAAATCTGGTTTATGCTGGTTTGAACCAGCAGAATCTCTTGTGGCTAAGCCTTCTGCTGTGACTAAAATCAAAACGGCGCCGCAGTGTGTGTGTGTGCGTGTACGCGCGTGCGCATGTGTGCATCTCTGAGACGTGTCACGTGACACAGAAAACTACCGAAGTTTTTTTTAAAAAGCTGATAACGCTACTGTTGTCTCTGTCCGCACACAGATAACGAATAAATGCTGAACTCTATTAAACGCCCTTTACACATTACCGTGGGTCGAACACACAATTTTCTGAACTTATGATGACAGTCTATTTATTTTGCTATAAACCCTCGGCATGTAACGAACAGATTTGTGTCTGGTAATGATCTGCTCTGCCAGGGCTATATGAAATGATACCAACCTTCTTTAGATCTTGGGGAATTAAATTGACCAACTTCACCCTCTGGTCTGTAAGTGAAGTTTGACATACTTTATGCACAGCAAGCCCAAATCTAATATTATCAGAACTTTGTAGTCTGAAATTAAGTAGCCACAACATTTTTTTTTTAAAACCACAAATACACACACAGTGTGTGATGTAAAACACACACACACACACACACACACACAATTTAACCTTCCAGTTAACTAATAAGTATTTAATCAAACATATTAGCAAATCTAGTTTGGGAATGGAAGGCAATAGTATTATATTTCAAACAAACAGATTTGTAATGCTATAAATACCTGCACGCTATATTTTTGGCATAAAAAGGTTTCTTATTTAACCCTATAGATGCTTTCTAAAAATATATGGAGTCATCACATAAAACAACATAACTAATAAATGGAAGTCACAACTTTAAGCACTGTATCACGGCACCGAAGCACTCAAGTCTTTCAAGGAATTTGATAAATGCTGCCAGTCAGAATGACAACTATGTCTTGAAAGTAACA
Organism: Dermochelys coriacea; assembly: GCF_009764565.3. Classification (NCBI taxonomy): domain Eukaryota; kingdom Metazoa; phylum Chordata; order Testudines; family Dermochelyidae; genus Dermochelys; species Dermochelys coriacea. The sequence continues at coordinate 116,131,341 of NC_050074.1, forward strand.
GTCCTGCTTAAGACAACGGTCCTGGAAAAAACGATAACACAAACATGCACAATAGGGTGGTTGGGTTTTTTTGTCTCATATTTTTTATAACTCAGAATGTGCTTTTATCTGATTATGTTCATTGGATTTAAATTAGGAGAAAATTAATGTATACAAAGCAAGCAATTACTTCATTAAATACAGCATGCAATCACTAATATCTACCATAGCAAACGAAGATATATTAATTTTAAAAGAAATTTTGATTGCTGGAATTTGTACATATTTTGACAACACCTGCAGCTTTTATATACTGTACCTATTATACACTAGCCATATCTTGGGAAAAGCATGGATTCATGACCATATTCTCAGACATAGTTGTCTGTACACATGATGATAACTTCTTAAGCGGAGAAAAGACCAGTACACCCTCATTTGCAATGTTTTGCAATATTAATTGTTCCTATGCAGATCTGTTTTGAGGAACAACTGGAGACTGAATTCTGTGTACTTGTTTACCTGCATAACCTCAGGCATATTCTGTGTATCCACTAACTCAGTTGTGTATAACGCTGCAACTATATCTTTGAAACATGAATAAAGAGCTAACAGTTGAATAAAGAAAAGACTAACTAGGCAACTGATTCTTCACTTTCCCCCCCAATCTTATTTTAAGTGAACTTAATCCACTATCATATATAAATATATTCAATTCCATTTGCCTTTCCTCTCCAAGAAACAGTTATAAAAAAGTTTAATGTGACTGCCAATGTTCCATCTAAAGAATTGTACAAGCTTAGAAGTTTATCTCTCCCTCACGTGGCTAACCCTCAAGCCTACCCTGATATTTATCTCCTCCAGTGATGGATTTTACCAATATTTCTAGTTTGCTAAAGCAGAAATTCTTAGACAACACCTTTTTTCATTGATTTACTCATTAAGAAAAAACTAGGTTTGAATAGTGCAGGGAAAGATAAACAGCACTTCATTTTGTCAATTTAATCCAAACCTAACAAATAATTAATTAGTCTAAACCCTGGATTACACTGAGGGTTAGTCCTTCCACCTGACTTATTCTGTCAAACAACATTAAAACAAACTTTTGCACATGAGAAAGATACCCCTAATATTTCATAAAGTTTTCAGTTATATTGGGATGTTATGTTGGACAGGTAAAGTTTTATATTTATAAAGTACTTTTGATACCAGTACAAAGTGCAATAGCTTTTTGGGTTATTGGATTAAATACTTATACATAGTTGGTTGATTATTCACATAAAAATACCCAAAACTTACATTTATGGTTGATTTAAAAAAAACAGCACCTAATGGTATGTCAAACTTTAGACTAAAAAGTTTGTGTGTGTGATAACCAGCCAGTTGCATGTACCCAAGATGATACTCTTATGATTAAGTATTTTCTTAGCTGTAACAAATATAATAGTCATATTTTCATATGAAAAAGTGATAGAAAGAATTGGAGCAATCCAATAAACATGAGGAAGATCTTTGTGAACATTAGTCTTCATGTATTTAAAAGAAATAAGCCAGTTTCACAGCAGAGTTTCATGCTTATAAAAAGTTTGTCAAGAAAGAAAACAAAAAAAATTTTTTTTTTTTGGTGGTGGTACAAAGTGTGTCAAGTTTAAGACACGAGTTGCAAATACAGATTTACATTTCTGAAGAGAACCAAGTGTTCTCCCCCCTCCACATTACCCTAGGTAACAAGTAGTCATTTCAAAGATCAAAAACAAACAAACAAACCCCACGACGGCAAATAATTTTAAATTTACATTATTATGTAACTCTTTTAGGGGAGACCATTATTTTTTTTTTATTCCTCCCTGAGAGTTTTGAAAAGAGATCACATCTCACAAAAAGTGCTCCTGTGAATCAGTTATTCAGCCTTTCCTTAAAAAGCAAAAACAACATTTTATAATCGCACTCACACATTAGGTATTCTGCTATAAGTAAAACTTCTTAATCACAACTGCCTTTTTATGTCTGATCTCACACAAATTTCTCTTAAAATGTGAAAACAGTGGTGTAGTTAAGAGACGTGAAAACCCAAATTCTATCTTAACACCTTTATATGTTTGAACTTATGCTGATGACATGCAAATTATGAAAATTCTCTCCCTAAAACAAACTGTCATACTCTTTTGTATTTAAAAAAAAAAAAAGCTTTCAACTCATACCTTGTATATCTGCCTCTTTAAATGTGTCTAAAGCTATTACAGACTCTTTTTATAGTATACATTAATATTAAATACAATATATGATTTCATCCATATACCTATTAAAGTCTATCATGTAAATTACCAATTATCCTTTTAATATTGTTCTGCTAATATTGTACTTGCTCAGTACTCAACCTTTTTAATCTCAATATTTTGGACATTGAGGGACAAATCCTGACGTCTTTAACTTAGTTTAACTCAGCTATTCCTGAGGCAAAACTCATACTGAAGAAGTCAGAACTGAATAAAACTCCAGAATGTGGTACTTATTTCTCCCCAATTTACAATATCCAAATAATTGAATTTATTGTTAAGTAATCATTTACCAAGCTTCACTTGTAAAATCAAAGTTACCACAGCAAAAAAAAAAAAAAAAATATTCAAGTAAACTTTAAAATAACTTCTAATTTAAAAGTACCACATGCTAATTTTAGTGTAAGGGAAGACAAGGGAATTGATTTAAAATAAAATTTGGTTTTCAGATAGAAAACCTGTAAGACAAGTTTGAATTCCAGATGAAGTATTAATAGGTGGGTTAGATACCTCTGAAAATAGTGTTTCCTTTATTTTTATGACCTTATATATAAGAATCTTGATGATAGTGTCCTGAATAACAATTTCATGATAAAACTCAAGGAGGGCTTACAGTAATTAAGTGCCCTTTCATAAAAAGAAGTATATAACATTATAAACTCTAATACAATGTGTGAGAGAGAATTACAGGCTTTTATTGGTGCAACTTGCATTTTTGGAAAGAAAACCTGGTTAAGAAAGGAAGGCACACAAGGAAAGTGAGGGGTACTGTTCAATTGTGAGAGCTCACTTTCATTTGTTTTGCCTGCCAGTGTTGATTTAATTATAGTGCATTATTATCAAAGCTGCATTATGTACTTTTTTATTCCTTTTACATGTGTTTGAGGTGAAGATCCTGGCTTTGTCAGCAAACAGTGCGTTTCAAGTTATTCCTTAAGTACTAAATAATAAAGAAAAGAGAAGAAAAGATTTTTTTTAAAGATAGCAGACAGTGATCACAAGGTAAAGGGTTAAATGTAAGATCTCCAAGAAACATTTTGAAGTTGATTAAGACCCTAGCTTTGCATTAAACAGTATCACTTCCACATGAGTTGTTGCTAATGCTGTTAAGGAGCAGCTTGAGAAGCTCAGTGTGCCAGTGACCTCCTTCACCCTCCAGCCACCCACTAGGGCTTCTTGATTAGCATCCTACCTGGTTCTCTGAGGAATTCCCATCATCCCCTAGGAGCTCATTCCGCACCTCGTCACTGTAGGCAATCCGTGACCTTTTCTGTAAAACAAAAAGAAAAAAGGGTTAGGAAGTAAAGCTTCGAAGCCATCGGTCTCAAGGCTGATCATTTTAAACCTCGAGAGCCCCCTAATGGATACCTATTTGATAAAAATCTGCAAGTAAAGTTACTGAAAAGTTCCTTAACTGCAGAATTTCAACATATATTAATGGAAAAATATTAACATATTTGAGGAGATTGTAAAAAGTCACGTTCATCAACAAAACTTGCCTAGTAAACTACATGGATATACAGTATGCAATTCAAGTTTTGAGAACTAGAACATTTTACATATTACAGTAGAATCACTGCAGATGTGTTTATAGACTCATAGATGCATTTATCTGAAGCTATCTTATTACCTGGAATGGGAACTCTTGAACTAAAACAGTAGTAATGTCATGAAACAGGGAAGGGAAAGCTGAGCTTTTCCTACATCAAAGAGATAACTTTTTAACAATGTACATTGGCCAAAAAGGGTTTAAAATGACAGATCTAGAAAATAAATAAGGTTCTCTTTGCTGTTACTGTAAAGGCCTATGGGAAAAAAAAAGACTATAAGAAATCTGAGGGCTGGGTATATGTGGGGGGGCGGGGGGGGGGGAAAGAGGGACACCAGTATTGGGAAATGTTAGTTTACTTCACTTTATTTATTATTATTTATTCACTTTACACACATCAAAACTTGGTAAAATCAGAAAGCCAAATATGGGCCTAAGAGACCATGTCATGATTTGTACAGTCTTCAAACTCCAGACTGTCTCATTAAATATTCATCCCTATTGATTCCAAATTAGCATATTTTTAAGAAAGTTATGAACAGTCGAAGACAAGGGTTCAAACAACCAACCATCCCAAGGTCACTTAGGCACCATGGTATGTTAGAATTCCAGAGACAGAGCTCAGCCTTAAAGTTTTGTGGCTGCCAGCGAACTGTACAGTACCATTTTACTTTCCTGCTTCAATTTTTTACATTTACCGCTGAAAGGAAGAAAGGTATTTTAATAGATTGTTTTATAGCTTTTTTAAATTAAACGTGGATATGACAACTTTTAATATACATGAAAGGAAGTGGTTAGAACTAATACTATGACAACTAGACTTTGTCTGTGGAAGCTTCCCTGCATAGCTCTGCCAAAGCACTCCAGTTCCGACCTACAGTAGTACCCATAGCGACAACTCATGAAACACAGCAATCCTAGACTTTACCTGAGTTGGCTGCCAAGTGTACCAAAAACTTGCCTCAGTTTGGGATGCAGACACAGTTCACTAGAGAGAGTAGACTAAGCCTGTGGAAATTCATTGCATTTGTGACCAAATAAAAATATGAAAATAGGTCACCACTGGGAAGAAGACTACCAATGAACTAAAACAGGGCACCACCCAGCTTACTTGCAACACTTTTAAGCTGTTTATCCTTTATGATTAAGGTTTGCCCTTTCACGATCATCATCATTATAATGCTTACCAATTTGTGGTGCAACTGCTCGTGTTTAATACTAGATTATACACTAAAGCTACAGCTATACATAGCAAGGACAAAGCATATCATGGACCTACTACAAGAATTGAACTGTGGTAAATCTCTTTTTCCCTATTTGGAGATCTCAGCTGCAGCAGTTTCATACTAACCAAGCAAAAGTAGTCTACAGCATTAAAGGAAATGAGAACCTTTAAACAGGCTGTGGTATCAGAGCTGCCTGTTTAAATTATTCATTTCTTCACTATGGGGGACTAAAACACTCCACAGTATGCAAGAAATCATATGGAGATAGGTTTTGTTTTTCTCTTTTTTCACCAAAAAGCCAACAAATTGGCATAGATTGCTCAATTACATTATTTTCATATTTTTACTTGATACACATCAAACAAGGAAGGAAATTACAAATATATGTCAATAAATATCTAGAAAGACAACGTGGGTGAGGTAATATCTTTTACTGGATCAACTTCTGTAATAGATATTACCTCACCCACCTCGTCTCTCTAATATCCTGGGACCAACACAGCTAAAACACCTCAATAAATATCTAATCTTTTTTGGTTAAGATCCAATCTCTACATATGAGGTCCAGCAATCTAAGTGTACAGTCTTACACAATTCACCTAACAGCGCAGCACCATGGACATTGGCAATGTTAACCATATTTGTCACTATTACCTTGCAATGGTAAACATCATGCTCCATTTGTTTGTTGTCAGGTGTACCATTTGGCTAATTATAGAGAGTTTGAGGAGTTCTTGGTTTCACATAATTCATTTGAACGATTAAAATGGTGATTGTTCCAGTTTACAAGGGACTGTATGAGAAAAAGTGTGCTTTATGACAAAGAATCACAACATTTTTGCAATCATTCTATTTTTTCCTCAAAAAGACACTATATATATCCTTCATGTCAATATAAGTGCAGCTAATAATGTCTGTACCACTGTTCTTTTATTACAATGATCTGTCCTGATTATTTCTTTCAGTACAACTGCTGATTTTTAATCTTGACTATAACTAGGTGCAACTCTTTGCCTTAATCAATGAATAATTTGATATTACTTTTTAATCACAGTTTCACCACCACCTGAATCAATAATATAAAAGGACCTTGGAACTAAAGTGCTCATTTGTTCTATCAGGATTTGTACAAAACATCAATACTTTATTTTCTTTAACAAAAAATAAAAATAATTATTGTAGTAATTTGGCTAACACTTATATTTGGCTAATCAAAATTAAAAACAAGAAAACGGATTAATACAAATCTGATCATTATAAATATTTTAAGGTTTTTTTCTTCATAACTATCAACAGTATATAAATATGTACTTTAGCCAAATGCAAGCATGATAGTTTGAGCTGGAAATGTCACACATTCTGCTACAGTTTGAAGGAACCCAATTCATAATGCATTTTATAAATAGTTAATGACTTCTATACATAAGCAAACCAGGCAAATCAAAAAATTGTCAACATTTTTAGTCTTAGTTGTCAGTTACCACTGTCTACTGGTACTTTATATGTATGTTTCTAGAAAAGACAGAAGCTTTACAGAGTTTGTAATCCAATGCATTTTCTGGGCAGCTCAATACGAGTTTAAGAGCTTCTATGTACAGTTTTTCTCTGCAAAGGTTTGTCAAATACAGCAGAAGTTTTTCTTGCATTTTGTATGTATATATGCTAAGTTCTGTGCATAAGTGTTTAACATTACTGGGTTTATCAGTATATGTGTACACTCAGAAATTGTAAGCGGTATAGTATACATGCACACAGTATACTAAGGGGCCTAAGGTACTAGCCAGAAAAACTTCTAGACAGAGAAAATTTCAGTAGCTGCTTTAAATGTACTACAGTACTCAGACCTTCTGCCAAGGAATAATTTCTGATTCTAGGCAGAGCTCACTTGGTTTATGAACAAGATTTTTACATACTGATCAGGTGATTTTCTTAAAGCCCTGTTCACACAGATACACTTGCTCAGTTCTGTCTGGCAATTTGACTTTAAACAATCTGTCTACTTGACCCAAGCCTTAACATTTCCCTACTGAACTGAATGTGTTCATGGGCAGCCACAGTTAAAATTAGAAATAAAATGAATTAACTCAGTTTAAACTAATTAAGAATTGTGATCTGCAGTACCACCCCCTGTATGATTTTACATGTGAAGTAGGGTACATGCAACGCGAGTGTAAGAATTCTGTTATACTAATCTGAGCATAACAATGAAGTTAGTCTATTACTAAAGCATACTAGAAGCTAATTTCCATAGTCTACACATGGCAAACCAATTGCTTAAATTGCCTCACCTGGGAATGTAATACAATGTTATCATCAGACCAGCCAGACTGTAAATAGAGTTATAATGCTTTCCATATGCTAGGCTATGTTGCATATGAATTAAGTAATAATCTGGTATTACAATACCATCAGCTAGTTCCCATACCTGGCAGACAGGATATTTTGCTAAATTACTACCTATACAGCTACATCACAAAATAAAGAAGGAAACAGCAATGGGAAGAGGAACAATCTACATGACATATGACTGATTTTACATAGTAATCCAATAAAATTTAGATAGAGGTGCCTGAAATAATCTGTTTCCAACATCTGTACAACAGAATGCATGCTTATTCATTTCTAGTCAATTCCAGCCTAATGTTCCACATTCTATATTTTAATTACTCATCCACAATCAGCAATGTTCACATTGGTAAGGGCAAGCACTAGCCAGTGCTCCTCATTTCTATGTACTTTCAGCAGTGAGCCAAATAATTAATGCAAAGCATTGCATGTTTTTGTAACTAAACTAGGAAACAGCGTTTCTCCCAATTACTAATCAAACTAGTCTACAGACAACCAAAGCTAGGTACATTTCAGACAAATGGCCCACTCTAGCCCAGTTATTCCTTTTGTCCAAACCATATTTTTCCACCTAGATGTATTTCAGAATGGTTACAAAGATTTTTTTTTTGTAAGCCATGTGATAAATCTATAAACAATAAAAAGTTTTGCCGATACTTTTTTCTTTTTCAGTATTAGATACTGTTTTCTAGAGTATTTCAGATGGTTAAAGAAACACTGTCCACTTGAAAAATCACATTTCTGTCTGAAAACTGCACCTACTGTAAATACAAGTAAAATCTAAGATTATGATAATTTAATGCAGTTAGTGGGGAGAAATTCTATTTTTAAAAACATATGTACTTTGTGCAGAGACAGTTTCACGTTGCCCCTGTAAAGTTGCAGAGCTAAGACTTGATCCAGCAATGTACCATGTTTGAGCAGACTGCTATCCTCACACATTATATGTTGCAGGATTGGAACCTTAGTTCCTTCCTTAAAGCATCATCTGTCAAGCAGAAAGCTTTTCAAGCATGTTTTCTGATTTTTTAAAAAGAGAAAAATTGCCCTCTCTGTCTAAAGGGTGCTCTCACAGAAACAGAGCTTTTTTAATTAGTCTACTTTTAAAGTATTCAGTGGACAGTGTCTTTTTATGGAGCGTTAAATCATATTGACAACTTTTTAAAGAAAATGCATTCAACTTTAGTATCATGAACAGATCTTATCCTAACTGCTTCAAAAACATTTTTCAGGAGATGGTCTCAAAAACAGGTCACATAAAAGCAACAAATTGAACTTCTATATTTGTATGTCAATGAGGTCATTTTATCAAACTATTTCAGACCTCAGTCCAAAAGGGGCTTAACCAAGTGTAGAAAGCTAACTTCTGATCAGTTCTGTCTACAAGGCAAGAAACTGATTCCACATTGCTAATCTGGAATGTAATATAACACTGACTTTCAACTGTTTTCAAAGAAAAGTTAAAATTTAAAGATGATATGCTTTATAGCCATAGAAAATAAAACGCTCTGATCACTCCCCCTCCCCAAATAAAAAATTCACTAAGGTGAATGAAAGCATCAATCCAACAGAATTGTTTAGATGACAAAAGTCAATCCCTGAAACACTTCAAATCTCCCTCCTCCCCCCAAATTGTTACAGGCAAATTACAGAAGACAAGATTACAACCTATAACTTGAACCCTGCCACTTCACAAAATCAAATGTCTTCCAACAAGAGCACAGCCAAATCAAACCATCAGTAGAAAATGTTAATGTGAAGTTAATGCAGAGAGAGCATCACACATTCTACGCAGAAGTCACAGGTCTATAAATCTTCTTTTCAACAATCGTCTTCAGATACTCTTTCAGCTTCGTTATGGGGTGAAAGCAGGTATGAAGGTCAAGAGAACCCCATAAGGATACACACTCTGTATTATGTTGTTGGTGAAAAATGCAGCTTCTGCCAACAAAACACCTTCTACCGCAAACCTCATGACTAATGGACTATGCATGTCACCAAGATGGCCAATGTTAAAACAACCTACTAGATTGTACACATAATAAGGGAAGAATGCAGGTCACCTGTGAGAGAATTGTAATTCATTGTTTCTGTGTGCACATTAGGAGTAACAGAAACACATTTCTAATGTGAAGAGACATTTGTATTCACAAAAAAGTCCAACATTTAGCTGAACTCTGCTTTCTAATATTAATAGCTTACTAAAGAAAAGGCTTTTCCAAAAGCAAAGATCAGAGACCAAAAGCATCCTTTACAGATGGTGCTCAAAAGTTCATCATCACTACTTCTAATTCAAATGGACACTGCATACAAAAAGATGATGTAATACAATATTAAGGATATAAATGTAAACATGAAAAAGCTAAGAAAGACACTGCATTACTATTGATTACATATTATCCCCAAAAACCATGCTAAATAGTTCCTCTCTACTTGGGTGTTTTTACCTTTTGGATGTTTTTGAAGTTACCAGACTCCCTCTTGCAATTTTAGGCATTGCTTAAGCAAGTTAAGTATATTTAATTCTTTTAATCCTTCACAGAAGTCTATTCCTTCAGTCTCTTTAGACATGTAGATGGTTTTTATAAGTGCTGTACAACAGTTTGACAACAACATCAATCAGATGCTATAATCTGGTCAAAGTATTCTAGCTATGATCTCACCAGAGTTTAGATAGATAGATTAGATACATAGAAAATTACTATTAAACTAAGAGGTGTCTCTCTGTATGCGGCCTGAAACCTCACCTGCCTTTTGCACTGCAAACTCATAACTAATCATTTGTCGACTATTACCTCCAGGCTTCTTGCAGCATTTCCACAGTCCAGATGTCTCCCTTCCATTGAAAATTACTTCTGATTATTATTCCCCAGATGTATTCATTTGTATTTTTCCCAAGTTAAATCTATGTTTCTATCCATTCTATGTCCTTTTGTAGAATTCCTCTATTTTACACAGGAAAACCTCTCAATGTAGTTTCATCTGCAAAGTTCATTCACGTGCTATTTGTTCCCTTTCCAATATATAAACAAAAGTGTTTAATAAGCATGACAACCTGGGTACAATTTAGACTAGTGAAGGGATGTGTCATCCCTGCCCCGCAACCCTTGGGTGCCTCACAATGCCTTGCTGAAGTAGCTCCCCCGGGCTGCTCATGAACAGCCTTCCAGCACACCCTGAGTGTCTGTGAGTAACTGCAGGTTGCCAGTTACACTCTGGTTCTCACCAGCCTTGGTTGTACTGCACGGTGGTCCCAACTCACCCGCAGTCCCAAATGTTCTCTCCCAAAATGTATATCCTGAACTGCCCAGAAAGGTAGGTTCTGTACCTCTCTTGGACAGTACGAATATTTTAAGTCCCTTACTCCTTGAAGGGAGCAATATACCCAGTTTATTGTCTTAAACAGCATCACCCAAACACCAATTTAAAGAGTGGATTAGATAAACCCATAAAAGAAGTTTATTAACAGCAAAGAGATAGATTTTAAGTGAGTACAAGTACTGAGGCATAAAAGTCAGAAATGATTTTTTTAAAAAAAGCTTACTAGTGCCTAAAAAATAATATTAGATTGAAGCAAACTTTTTCATCACATGCTTCCGGCAAAGTTACTGACCAAACACTTCAGGTCAGGACGTGTTTTGATCATAAACTCTTAACATCATACAGGAAAATCTCATAAATTCACATACCATGTTGCCACACGTATTTCATCAGGACAATATTGACTAGCAAATTATTAGTTTTCAGATGATACCTTGTAAGGCATACAGTGGACAAAGATTATTACACTAGTGTGTAGGGTGTGAATATTTTGTTACAATAAAACAAAGTTAATACCAATCCTTACAACATGCCACAAGACACCTTCCTGACTTATTCATTTTTGATTACCACTGGCCTTTGTTCACAGTCTTCTGACAAGTATTTGGCCTCTCTGACAGTGTTCATTTCTAAATTAAAATTTCACAAAATAGAAATTAGACATAGAATATACAAGCTAGACCACATTTCTACCAACAGAGGATTCCTCCTGACATTAGAACTTCAATCTAGTTTCAATATCCTATACAATGTGTCTTCCACTGCTTCCCTTGGGGAACTATTCTATAATCTACTGCAAACACTTCATCCGACGACTTTGGGTGAAAGGAAAGAGCATCTACTGAGTGAGGTTGAAGGGGAGAAGACAAATTTAGGAAGAAACAGAGACTGACAATGTCACTTTGTTCCAGTAAGTAACTAGACATCTGACTGAGGTAGCATGTCATTCACTTTTGTCATGTATTTAAATGAAAATCTTGTGAGAGTATTTAGAGCCAGGTTAAACACCCAGAGGACTAAGTTTGAGCTTCTCAGCTGCTGCTATTGAGTAGTTTTCTCTCGAGATCTGGTCTACCCTGTCTCACCAGGAACAGAAACATGCTAACAGGTAAGCATTCATTCAAATTCTTGTCCAGACCATTATGGAGAAATGTTAAGAGGGCCAGGATGAGTCATCTAAGAGATCACAGCTGCCTATCTCTGCACTATGCCCTGAAAAACACTTCAAACCAACTTGGACAGAAAGCAGACATATATGCATGCAGCCTAATGATTAACAGATATTTTTAAGGTTCCTCTCACCATAGAATCTAAGTGCTGAGTTATCAGCTGTTTGTACCTGTTCCAAAACACCCCCCTTTTTATGCTTCACTGCTCAAGACAATGACAGCAGACACACAAATAATCAGAGAGATTTAGGCCTGAAGACATCAATATCACCCGTCCCGTAGGCAGACAATTGTGGGTACAGCTGAGAATACCAGAATGATGACTTTCATCAGAAGCTGTGCTATTTTCTGGAGAACCTGGATCACTGTGGAAAGGTATAAGCCCGGTCAAACTCGCACTGTGTTGGGGAACACAAATATTCAGTGTGTACAATTCTGACCCTCCCTCTCAAGTTAAGAGATGGACTACCACACTAACTGCCCACAGCATCACCATTTTCCAAATAATCTGGTTTTCAGGAGGCCTGTCAAGAAGACAGGATGACAGAATTTCACCAGAGCACAGAGGCAAACTTGATTAAGTAATCAAGTGAAATCTCTTGTCTATGAGAGAGGGTCTAATGTGACCTATTATCCGTCAGAAGTGCTCCTGGTAAGCAGGGCCTAAATACAATCACTAGACTTCCTTTGTTTCTCCAGGTTTCAGAGTAGCAGCCATATTAGTCTGTATTCGCAAAAAGAAAAGGAGTACTTGTGGCACCTTAGAGACTAAAATTTATTTGAGCATAAGCTTTCGTGAGCTACAGCTCACTTCATCGGACGCATTTGGTGGAAAATACAGAGGGGAGATTTATATACACACACAGAGAACATGAAACAATGGGTTTATCATACACGCTGTAAGGAGAGTGATCACTTAAGATGAGCCATCATCAGCAGCGGGGGCGGGGGAGGGGGAAGGAGGAAAACCTTTCATGGTGACAAGCAAGGTAGGCTATTTCCAGCAGTTAACAAGAACATTTGAGGAACACTGGGGGGTGGGGTGGGGGAGAGAAATAACATGGGGAAATAGTTTTACTTTGTGTAATGACTCATCCATTCCCAGTCTCTAATCAAGCCTAAGTTAATTGTATCCAGTTTGCAAATTAATTCCAATTCAGCAGTCTCTTGTTGAAGTCTGGTTTTGAAGTTTTTTTGTTGAAGGATAGCCACCCTCAGATCTGTAATCGAGTGACCGGAGAGATTGAAGTGTTCTCCGACTGGTTTTTGAATGTTATAATTCTTGACGTCTGATTTGTGTCCATTCATTCTTTTACGTAGAGACTGTCCAGTTTGACCAATGTACATGGCAGAGGGGCATTGCTGGCACATGATGGCATATATCACATTGGTAGATGTGCAGGTGAACGAGCCTCTGATAATGTGGCTGATGTGATTAGGCCCTATGATGGTGTCCCCTGAATAGATATGTGGACAGAGTTGGCAACAGGCTTTGTTGCAAGGATAGGTTCCTGGGTTAGTGGTTCTGTTGTGTGTGTGTGGTTGCTGATGAGTATTTGCTTCAGATTGGGGGGCTGTCTGTAAGCAAGGACTGGCCTGTCTCCCAAGATCTGTGAGAGTGATGGGTCGTCCTTCAGGATAGGTTGTAGATCCTTGATGATGTGTTGGAGAGGTTTTAGTTGGGGGCTGAAGGTGATGGCTAGTGGCGTTCTGTTATTTTCTTTGTTGGGCCTGTCCTGTAGTAGGTGACTTCTGGGTACTCTTGTGGCTCTGTCAATCTGTTTCTTCACTTCAGCAGGTGGGTATTGTAGTTGTAAGAATGCATGACAGAGATCTTGTAGGTGTTTGTCTCTGTCTGAGGGGTTGGAGCAAATGCGGTTATATCGTAGAGCTTGGTGTAGACAATGGATCGTGTGGTATGATCTGGATGAAAGCTAGAGGCATGTAGGTAGGAATAGTGGTCAGTAGGTTTCTGATATAGGGTGGTGTTTATGTGACCATCGCGTATTAGCACTGTAGTGTCCAGGAAGTGGATCTCTTGTGTGGACTGGTCCAGGCTGAGGTTGATGGTGGGATGGAAATTGTTGAAATCATGGTGGAATTCCTCAAGGGCTTCTTTTCCATGGGTCCAGATGAAGATGTCATCAATGTAGTGCAAATACAGTAAGGGCATAAGGGGACGAGAGCTGAGGAAGCGTTGTTCTAAGTCAGCCATAAAAATGTTGGCATACTGTGGAGCCATGCGGGTACCCATCGCAGTGCCGCTGATTTGAAGGTATACATTGTCCCCAAATGTGAAATAGTTATGGGTGAGGACAAAGTCACAAAGTTCAGCCACCAGGTTAGCCGTGACATTATCGGGGATACTGTTCCTGACAGCTTGTAGTCCATCTTTGTGTGGAATGTTGGTGGAAAGGGCTTCTACATCCATAGTGGCTAGGATGGTGTTTTTAGGAAGATCACCAATGGACTGTAGTTTCCTCACGAAGTCAGTGGTGTCTCGAAGATAGCTGGGAGTGCTGGTAACGTAGGGTCTGAGGAAGGAGTCTACATAGCCAGACAATCCTGCCGTCAGGGTGCCAATGCCTGAGATGATGGGGCATCCAGGATTTCCAGGTTTATGGATCTTGGGTAGCAGATAGAATACCCCAGGTCGGGGTTCTAGGGGTGTGTCTGTGCGGATTTGTTCTTGTGCTTTTTCAGGGAGTTTCTTGAGCAAATGCTGTAGTTTCTTTTGGTAACTCTCAGTGGGATCAGAGGGTAATGGCTTGTAGAAAGTGGTGTCGGAGAGCTGCCTAGTAGTCTCTTGTTCATATTCCGACCTATTCATGATGACGACAGCACCTCCTTTGTCAGCCTTTTTGATTATGATGTCAGAGTTGTTTCTGAGGCTGTGGATGGCATTGTGTTCTGCACAGCTGAAGTTATGGGGCAAGTGATGCTGCTTTTCCACAATTTCAGCCCATGCACGTGGGCGGAAGCACTCTGTGTAGAAGTCCAGTCTGCTGTTTCAACCTTCAGGAGGAGTCCACCCAGAATCTTTCTTTTTGTAGTGTTGGTAGGAAGGTCTCTGTGGGTTAATATGTTGGTCAGAGGTGTTAACTGCTGGAAATAGCCTACCTTGCTTGTCACCATGAAAGGTTTTCCTCCTTTCCCCCCCCTGCTGCTGGTGATGGCTCATCTTAAGTGATCACTCTCCTTACAGTGTGTATGATAAAACCCACTGTTTCATGTTCTCTGTGTGTGTATATAAATCTCCCCTCTGTATTTTCCACCAAATGCATCTGATGAAGTGAGCTGTAGCTCACGAAAGCTTATGTTCAAATAAATTTGTTAGTCTCTAAGGTGCCACAAGTACTCCTTTTCTTTTTGTTTCTCCAGAGGGTCCCAGAAAAAACATTTACTAACCTTTCCATAACTGTTGTTCTTGGAGATGTGTTACTCATGTCCATTCCATGTTAGGTGTGCGCATGCACTGTTACTGGAGATTTTTCCCCTCAGTGGTATCCTTCAGGCTGGCTTTAGTGCCAAGCACTTTCTGTTCAGCTATAAGAAGCACTGCTGGCCCCGCATCCTCTCAGTTCCTTCTTGCTGACTAACTCCAACACAGAGATATGAGGGTGGGTCATAAAATGGACATGAGCAACACATCTCGAAGAACTGTTTTTATTCTGCTATACTTACAACAGACCCCTGCTAAAAAAAAATAACTTCCTCTCCTCCCCCACACCCCAAAAAATCGGACAATATCACCAACTACCAACCTCTCTCTTGCTCCCCTTTGGGGAAAGGTTATTGAGTAGGTGGTGGAAGGCAGCTCAGATATATTCTGGGGTCATCTCATTGCGTTTCCATGATCCCATTTAGTTTGAAATTCAACCTGACTTTGGCATGAAGTTTGCACCACTCTTGTTCACCGATTTCCTGCTAAGAGAGATCATATGTCCATTTGGTTCCTTTTAATCCATCTCTTGATATGCTTGACCATTAGATTTTGTTGAGCCACCTCACCAGTAGACGTTAGCTGGAGTACATTTATAAGATAGCTCTCAATTGGTTTTGGGTCGTTGGTCTGCCCTGAGAACACTGCTGTGGAAAGTCCAGCTAAATTCCAGCCTCTGGTCTAGATAGACATATGAAATGGAAATGTGAAAATAAGGTGCTGTTTTCCTGTAAGCCTCTAAGTGAAGTGGCAATGTAAAGAGTATTGAGACTGCTCTTTACAGAGTGCTCCGTAACGTGGCATGGGCAAGGAGAAACATATTTTTCAGGGGAGTATTTAAGTAATTGTCTAACCAACCCTGCTATGGTAAAAGGTTAAAAGATATCAGAATAGCCAAACACAAACTAAAAATGTATACAAACCCTAATTTCAGCTAGCATAGCTATCTGCTATCTATCCAAGTTCTTGTGTCTAGTGATACTGGAACACCTGTTGATATGCTCAGCCAGGTCATTCCCCTTCAGAAAGGGAAATGATGTCAGTTTTATTTCCTGCCTCCATCTGTTGATTAGTGGTTTATTATCCTTTGCCTGGGCGTTCATAATTGGGTATTGAAGAAACAGGGGTTTGTAATGAAAGTCTACATGTAAATGGTCTGAAGTGGCTGCCATCTGTGAATGCTAGAATTTCCCCCCCCCCCACTCTCCTATGCCATGAACACATAGCAGTTTAATCTAGCAGCAGAGGAACCTCTTGAAAGCTGATGTCTTTACATGATTTTTAAACCTCGATCTTGCACTTTTCGGTTACTGTGACTCTGTCACAGATCTCAACCTTGTTGAGTGCATATTTTATCTGTTGTCTAAACATCATTGGGAGTCAAAATGATCTCTTCTCTTATTACCAAGGGAATCTTGCAAAACCTATAGGGAACACCCACTTATCTCCAGATTTGGCTATGACTGACATCCTATAGCATTTTTTCGTCACCACAGGATTTCAGTAAGTACTGTTAAAATTATACCATCTGATAGGGCCTAATTTAAAATATTAAAGCCTTTAAAATGGGCCTTTCCAAAGGTTAAATATTAAAAAGAATCCTTCTGGCTACTTCTAAGGGTCCCCCAATATTATTATTACCACCACCGTTTTGGTCATATGATGTTTTACTCTTGCTACTCAATGTTGGGTAGAAGAAAATCTCAGTTAAATATTATTAATATTGCTTTATATCATTGAATAGTAAAAAAAACAAAACAAAAAACATCCCATTAGCACAGTGGAGAAAAATTTCTAATATCTCCATTGAAAGTATAATAAAGTTATGTTTGAAAAAGAATAATTAAATGGAAAAAAGTCTAATGTAGCATAAAGGTTGCACGCGCAACAATACATCTGCCACTTTGCACTTTCTACAATTTTAGAGTATAAAACAGTAAGTAGGGTGACCAGATATCCTGATTTTATAGGGACAGTCCTGATATTTGGGGCTCTCTTTTAAATATGGGCTCCTATTACCCCTGACCCCCGTCCCGATTTTTCACAATTGCTGTCTGGTCACCCTAACATTAAGTAAAACAGTTAAAAAAAAATTGTGTGCGCGCAACATATCCAAGTTAACGTTGCTATTTGAATACTAATTTCTAAATTTCCAGAATTTCTCATTAACATTAGCACTCAGATTATATTAACAGAGGTGTCTCTCTCTCTCTCTCTCTCACACTCACACACACACCCCCCTTTGTGTTTACTAATGTTAACAGTTTAATGGCCAAAATTATGCTGTCTAGTTCACAGCATATTGAAAGAGGAGTACATGCCCACCTTTATGGCAACATACCAGGCTGCAGGCAGGCATTGCTGGGATAGAACTAGTAGATACATGCTGTGCTGAATCGATAGCTAACTTGATAAAATACTAGGTCAGTTGCTCAGACTTGGCTTTTTCTTGCTTTTTTCCCACAAGCTGATGACTGGCAGTTCTTACTTTATGCGCTATCAGATGAAAGTCAGTAAATAATCCACTGCCTATAGTTTATCGACTTAAACCTGTCCCCTTTATACTTGTCCTCAGAGTTTGTGATTTTTTCTTTAAATTCAACTATTCATACTAGCATGCCAAATCACTAAGCTTATGAAACAAATGAAAACTCCCAAGAAAGTCACAAGTAATGGGCATAACATCAAGCCAAATTAATTTCTATAAACAGTGTTGCAGAACATTGTAACATCTCTTCTACTGGACATTTCTGGGCCATATGAATTAAATACCAGGGTTCTGAAAGTTCTTCGTAGCTTGGATTTCTCAATACTAGAAAGATCTAATAGATTATATGATTCCCAATTCATGTTCATACAGACACTTTCCCCTCCCACTTATGTAACAATCCTGTAGCAAACATAAAAAAGGAAAGGAGTACTTGTGGCACCTTAGAGACTAACAAATTTATTTGAGCATAAGCTTTCGTGAGCTACAGCTCACTTCATCAGATGCATTCGGTGGCAATTGCTTAGATGCAAAAGTATGCAGACAGCCATATATACATCTACTCTGGTCCTCTCAGCAGTATAAGGAAAATAAGGAAAACAGCTAGTACAACATGACCAACCAGCTCTCCATGCACCGCCACCAAGTGTTTTGCAGTTTAGGAACGTGTTTTACCGGATCATTTTGCACCAAATAAAAATTATCTGCTACATAGATGGACAGGAAGCATACAGTGAATGTAGTATTGCCAACCCCACATACTTCAAAATAACTCTGACACTTCCCAGAGATATCCAGGGTTGTGAAACACCTAACCACCACCTGCCCTTAGCATGAGGAAGTCTTGTCTGTGCCTGCTGTGGATCAGCTCCCTGAACTTCTGGCTTCTGGCAACATGAGCTACCTTTCAGCCCTCTGCAGGAGACCTCCGAGTTCTCCAAGCATCCCTCTGGAATAGTCAGCCCCTCTTCCACTGATAAAAAGAAAAGGAGTACTTGTGGCACCTTAGAGACTAACAAATTTATTTATTTGAGCATAAGCTACAGCTCCGATGAAGTGAGCTGTAGCTCACGAAAGCTTATGCTCAAATAAATAAATTTGTTAGTCTCTAAGGTGCCACAAGTACTCCTTTTCTTTTTGCGAATACAGACTAACATGGCTGCTACTCTGAAATCTTCCACTGATGGATCACAGAACTTTCAGATTTGCTGTTCCCAAAGGAATAGCATATACTAGTTTGCAAGAATCAACTTCAGATCACCCCACTACTTAGTACAGAGTACATATATTTTATAAAAGAAGAATAAGTTTATAAAAGAACAGAGATACAAGCGATGTCAGCAGGAGAAAAAACCTCACTGTACAATAGATCACCTTAATTGATCACTCTCGTTATAGTGTGTACGGCAACACCCATTTTTTCGTGTGTGTGTGTGTGTGTATCTATCTTCCTACTGTATTTTCCACTGCATGTATCCGATGAAGTGGGTTTTAGCCCATGAAAACTTATGCCCAAATAAAATTTGTTAGTCTCTAAGGTGCCACAAGTACTCCTCGTTCTTTTTAGAAACAAATAGTTACTTATAAAACAAGTATAATGCTTTTTAGAGCCTAAACTTAACTAACAAGGCATCTCCTTATCTCTTACAAGACACCTTACCCCAAGTCCTTTTCCTAGTGTTTTCAACCAGTTTGGCTGAGATGCCTTCTCACAAGATCAAGCCTACAGGCAGCTTGCCCTCACAAATAGAAGTAATCCCTAGGCATTCACATGCACCCCAGATATAGTTTCAAAAGTTCACTGTCTTACTTCTAAACAGGATAACCTCTGCTGTTTTCATTTTTTCCTCCAGCCCTTTCAATCTATTGATGACAGGTTTCAGAGTAGCAGCCGTGTTAGTCACCAAATGCATCCAATGAAGTGAGCTGTAGCTCACGAAAGCTTATGCTCTAATAAATTTGTTAGTCTCTAAGGTGCCACAAGTACTCCTTTTCTTTTTGCGAATCTATTGATGGGCATTTTCCTCAGACTGTAAATAAGTGTGCATTTTGACCCATATAGTACTCAATTTGCACGTCATCAGGTGGAGGGAAATAAGAATCTCTTACACACACATGCATACCCCTCTTCACATATTTTCTGTACATACATTTCACAATGATTATGAAGACCAGTATTCCATAGGCTTTCATTAGAGACCTTATATAACATTCTTTGGCAGATCTGGATCCAAGGGATCTCTGTTACCCTTATATACCCCATGCCCTATTCCAATTGGTATCAAGAGGTCCTTGGATCACAAAAAAACAAAACCTCATCCTAAGAAGCAAAACAAAAATTACCAAGAGACTGTATTTAAAATAATAAGATTTGAATAGAAAATAGTACAGTACACTTGTTTGTAATGACTTCAAGTTGAAAATTCAACCTTAAAATGCACACAAACAGAAAAATCACACAGACTGATTTTTCTTCACTCTGCAAATCCCTCAGGTGGTGGATCTTCATTCTTTCCCTCTCCACCACTCACCTACCTCCCACCCTACTAACCCATTTACCTCTGTAGTCACCTGCGTCTCCCTTCTCTCTCACAGCAAGATGTCCCCTCATGTCTTCTTCACTCCCCTTTCACTCCATTTTCGTTTACCCCAGCCTCCCACACATTCTATTGATCCCCTTTCAGCATCTCACTAGCTCCCCCAGATTCCTGGATCTCTCTCTCTCTGTACCTCTCCCTTCATCCCCCATACACTATCAATTGGTACATGATGAATGGGGGTTACCATTTTAAGTGAGCCCAGTCTGGCTTCAGAGTCATTTCAGCATGAAATTTCAGCATGTTGGCCATTAGCTACAGCCTAATTTGGCTTTAGGAGAATGGCAGCCATATTAATGGAGGTTGGAGGGGGGCGGGGAATAATGGCTCATCCAAAGTAACGGGAAAGAGTGGCCATAGAGTAAAAGTTTGTGACATTGCTGGAGGAAAATATGAAGTTTAGAGATTTTTGTTTTGTTTTTTAAAAGAACATGTACACACTTAGCTAAATATCTTAAGTCATGATGTTATTGCAAGAGTGAGAACCTCTGAAAATGCCTACAGGCTGCTTCTCTGCAGCAGCTTGCTCGGAAACTCATTAAACCACTCCTGGTATAAAAATCTATGCAACATCAAAATGCAGGCCGGAAGCATTTTGTTTAAAGAACATTCCATGACAGAGGTGGGGCAAGTTCAACAACAAATGAGAGAAACCAGGACACAGGATATGTGCTTGTACTGAAAGGTCAGCTACCAAATGAAAACATGCAACTTCAACTGACATAGAATAGATCACATAATCCACTTTCATGTGATACAAGAGAGACTTTGCTTTCATTTACTGAAACCTCCCAGATTTTGAAAGACACAAATAAATTTATCATCATAGAAGTTAGATCAAATGGGTCCATAAATCTATAGAGTGTGAAAGAATCAAGGTTAAGATCTTTCAGGAAATACTTCTAAAGAACTGGATATTAAGTAATGAAGTAGTATATTTGTCTTTATAAAACTTCTATATAAAAATCATACGCCTTTCCCAAATTATTTCACAAAGTAACAAGCTATGTACTAGTATCAATGGTCCAATGAGCTTCCCATTAGTCAGAAAGAGGTCTTCAGGTTAAGTATATTCTTTGATGAGGGAGAAACTGCTCTCCTCCCCCACCCCCAACTAATTAGAAGGATTTGAGCGTTCTCTGTGCCTGACAAATGTCCACTGGGTGGAATAAGAGATCCATCCCTGGGCAGAGAGAAGATAAGATGTGGGTGGTTGCCTAAGACCTGTTCTACCTACAAAGGTGGGTCGACCTAAGTCACCTTGCATCAACCTATTTCTGCTACTCAAATTTGTCTCTGGCTGACATAAGCATCCCATTATGGCGATGCAGCAAAAATAACTCCCTGAATGGCTTTCAACTGTGGTCAACCTACTGAGGTCAACACAGTGAGAGCATAGACACTGCGTGATTTATATCAACCACAACATGCCTCCAGCAGCTGTTCCACAATGCCCAACAATGACTGCTCTGGTCACAATTGTGACCGTCACTAACCAGGCGTCATGGAAACTGGAAGCCATTCCCAGCCCCGTTTAAAAACTCCTGCGCATTTTTAAAATGCCTCTTCCTGATTGGCCAGCTTGGCAAGCACACCTAGCATCTGTCCCTTGTTGGGCGCAACTGTTGAACTGATCATGTCGGCTCCACACACTAAATACACTCCTGCTTGGAGAAGACAGGAGGTAGTAGATCTCCTGGTCCTGTGAGGAGAAGAAGATATGTAGGCACAGTTATGGAAGTCATTGAAACATGGACATCTACAAAAAGATTGGACAGGGGATACAGGCAAAGGGGTACGACAGGGATCAGTAACAGTGCTGTGTGAAAGCAAAGAAACTCCAGCAGGCATACCACAAGACCAAGGAGGCCAAAAATCAATCTGGCACGGAGCTGCAAACCTACAGATTTTACAAGCTGCATGCCATACTTGGTGGATACTCTATCAGCAGCCCAGAGACTACTGTGGATACCTTTGAGGAGCACAAGTCACAGAGCCCAGACATGAACAGAGAGAAGGAAGAGGTGAGGAGGACAATTGCGGTTGTGGGAGGGAAATCCAGCTATGCCCCAAGCCAGGATGTTTTTGAGATACCACTGCAGTCTCTCATATCCTACCAGCTAAGCATGTAAGAGCCCAGTGAAGGGGAAGGAATCTTGGGTTTGTGAGTGAATTTTTCATTAGTGTTCAAATATAAAGATGGTGTCCGGACCATCCCCAAGTTAGCAGGGCACAGGTATCGATGACTTTTCTTTGTTTTACTCATACAAGAGGAGGCAGAGGTACAACAGAGGAAGAGAGGTATCCGTTTTTTATTCCCCTCTAGGATTAGGCAGGAGGTTTGCCAGGTGAAGCACTTTTTTTATGTGGATAGGAGGGTACTATGGACATCCCTAAGAAATATCAATTAAATGTTCCTGGAGGGAGGTGCTCTGCAATCCTCTTCCAAAGGTTTCTAGGGATGGCAGCCTTATTTCTTCACCCACAAAGGACACTCTCCTCTGTGACTTCAGCATCCACCATTACAGTACACAGGCTAGTGACATACAGGCCCAGCTGGTTTTAGGACACCACCAGCAGCTGTGCTCTCTGTGCACCTTTGTTACCCTCAGGAGTGAGATATCAGCTAAAATCACCACTGCCTGTGGAAAATAGTACCAGTATTTAGTGCCATTGCCTGTACTTGTACCCATGGAAATAGGGGACAAAATATTATTGATTCAAGCAACTGAAAATTCCCTCTTTACTTCCCCCTCCCTCACTCCAACAGGCCATGGTTAAGACTGGAGAGTGGTGCTGTGCAGAGCCACTCCAAAGCTGAAGTTGCAATAAGCATGTGAGAGCAACGGATGTGTATGTATAGCCAAACTGAAATGGAGAGGAATATTTTCTATCATTCTGATTTTAAAGTTCTATTCTGTTAACTTATTTAAGAAGTTGTTATTGCATGTGTTTTTTTTAAATTGCATACAATTTTTGCACTGTTTTGGGTGCACAATAAGTTCTATTTTAAAGAAATTAATACATCTTTATTGTTTATTAATTATTAATATTTACTTATATTTATTACTTCACAACATATACCACAGAATGCCTCGCACTACTCAAAGTGCCCACTACTTGTAATTGTGCAGGACCTCAGGACTCATAGGTTTAGTGAAAAACAGTGCAATAATTATGTGTGTTCAGCAAGCACCTCATAATTCGTAGATTCATTAAAAGAGCATTGTATTCATAAATGTACAGCAAGCACTGCACAATTCCTAACAGACCCCAAAACTTCAGCGTCAGGTAGAGCAGAGTCCACCACACCACTGAAGCGGACGGTTAAAGTGTTCTTTCAAAGCTTTCCTTAGCCACAGAGCTCCATGCTGAACTCTTGTAATGGCCCTTGTGCCTGGCTGTTCAAACTCAGACAGCCGCTCCACCTCTGCCCTCCACCATGGCAGCAACTTTTGCCTCAGATATTATGTAGGACACAACAGGCAGCTATAACATTGGGATACTTTTCTCACGGAGATCCAATCTTGTGAGTAAATCATGTCAGCACCCCTTCAATGTACCAAAAGCAAATTCAACTGTCATTCTCCACCTGCTGAGCTGGTAGTTGAATCTCTCCTTGGTGTTGTTCCTGTTTGCAGCTTTCTGAACAGCCCTGTGTTCTTAAAGATGCAAGTGTCATGCACCTCCCTGACCAACCTACACTGATATTGATGAAGTTTCCCCACACTGCCATGTGTTTGCAACGTTCCTGACAATAGTGCAGAGCTCTGCAGGCTCCATGCCTTTGTCAGAGATGGTAGAGCAAGTTTGTAGGATTTTAAAAAAATTATGGGATATAGGTGGCATTATGAGATGGAAAAAGTTGCATGATGGAAACTTGATCCCCTGCACCCTTAGTTTCTGACCCATTATGCACTGGAAAAATTTCTTAAAAGACATTGTGCTGTATGTGGGCAAATGCACACTGGTGTATCTGTCCATGGTGCACCTGCTGTACATCGACACAAGAACCTCTGATTAGTACACACAATGGCAAAGGAACCAACCAATATGCATGCACACAATCAATACACTAACTCCGGTAGCTTTCCGCCTACATATCTTGCATCAGCCAAACTTTGTAGAGCAGACATGGCCTAAGTTATATGCAACTGATTTGTGAGAGGCGCCTCTTACCTCAGGATGCAAAGTAGCCACTGCAGTGCCATGATACTTTGTTGATTCCACAGCTGCAGACCCCAAGATTGGTACTCTAGATATTAAAACCTATTTTACTGAGAAGGTATTGGCCAGACCACAAGGCTGAGGTACCAATTAAGGTTTATTATTTTCAAAGTCATGCAAATCTAACCTCCACCAGGCAGAAAAGATTTCAGCTTAGTATTTTATTCAAAAGAGTCCTGAGCAACAAGATATATTTTTCACTATGAATCAGAGCAAGCTCCACAGGATGCAGGCACTAACTCTTCAGAGTACATGTTCAGTCTTATCAGCAGGTCCCACAATGATGTTCCATAGAAGGGCACTAAGGATGGTACACAGTCTCATTCTATGCACCAGGCTGGAAGGCATTGCCAAAGATCCATAATCAGGTTTAGGTTTCGGTTTCATGACAAGCCCCTCAAAAAAGAAGCTGACCAAAAAAAAAAAAAAAAAGAGTTAAAAGTCAGAACAGAATAATTTACTTAAATGAAGCCACTGTATGCTGAGGAAAAGGTAGGACAGAAAGCAGTCAGTATTTTTTAAGACATCCCACATTTCTCTTTAATTTCAGATTGAAAATCTCTCATATCTTTTCTATTGTTCCCATAGGTTAGAGATTCCCAATTGTTATTATGAAGAAGCTACTAGTCCACCATCTCAAACAGAATGGTGTGCATACATATTTCTCCTTTCTTTGATTTGCAGACCTGAGGAATATGTATTACTTCTTATCTGCACGAACAATCTCCGCTACAATCTTGGCATTCAGTCAGCTTTTATCTTGCGGACCCCAAATTGTACTGTTCGGCAACAGAGAGCACCTATCAAGATTGAACTCTCAAACAAATAGATTTTTGTCAGCCTTTCTATTTGTATAGGGGAGCATGCCAACAAAAGCAAAAGCCAGCAATTTAAAACAACAAACTAGCCCCTGTGCTGACAGGAACAAATTACTATATTCCAAATGAATAAGAATTACTGTAGATCACAGTTCCTAAGTATGAACACTACACAAAAGATGAAAAAGTATTCTTGGAATTAATTCTGTATAGCAGCTCTGTGGTCTGAAGCAACGGGAATAGGCGGAGTATATTGCTTCTTAATACAAATACATTTATAAAAGCACACAAAAAGATATTACTAAAGATTAATTACATAATTAATAATGCTAAGACAATAGACAAGAAGGGACTAGTTAAAGTTGAAAAGCAAACTTCTGCAATTGACCAAATGCTGCATTAGTGTGCTGTGCTTCTAATAACTCTATGTTTTTAAGCAATGACCTTGTGGAGGATGAGTGCACTGCTGAGATGATGCATGCACTTTTGGGGGCAAAGACAGAAGTAACTGCATACACACAATACATTTTGTTAGCACACCCTACGAACAAAACTGATTCTGTTCCTCCAGAAACCACAGAGGTCTAGCAAAGAAAAGATTCAAAGAAATCTTCTGATCACAACATTATTATTTTATCTCCAGTGACCCCATTCCATACCACTCCATTCATGAACGGACCAGGAAAACCACTTTCTCTCCATAACTTGGTAGTATGCTACCAAATATAGACCTTACTGTTTGAACTAGAAGTTATTCCTTCTTTATGGATTATAGTACTTAAAGAAAATTTCATCTTGGAGCTAATTAGGATGACATTTGTCTAAATAAGTGTACAGCTACTTTTAAAACTCTGCAACTGTGCCACTTCAACGTAGACTCTCACTACCACGATGGGAGGGGATCTCCCATTGCTGTAGTTAATCCACCACCCCGAGAGGTCAACAGAAGAATTCTTCCAGGGTTTAGAGTGCCATAGCTACATCTCTCAGGAGTGTGGTTTTTTCACACCCCGAGACACATAGATATACCAATATACGTTTTTCAGTGTAGACCAGTCCTAAGTGTCCATCTGCTATTTTCAATATTCCTTTCGTTATTATTCCAGGGCTTTTCTTACTTGGGCAAGAACTTATTCACTCAGAGCCCAGCTTCTCCTTCTGACTGATGAACCAGTGAAGATACAATCCTGATTTTGTAATGTCACAATCTATTCCCTTCAAAATGATTGTCATGTCACAAATCCAACATAAAGTTACACTGCAAAATCAAGTAGTCTACAGAAGGGAGCAAGCCCATCACTGAACACAAATATCTCCAATAATTAAAATGATACAGAAATAATGAAAAAATCTTATGAAAAATAAACAGTTTACGTCTCATATGTTTGAAAGTTCCCTCCATCAGACAGACTTTAATGTAAGAAGACGACAAAATCTAGAATAAAAACTATTGGTAAATAATTAAAATGCGCACTAGAAAAAACAAACCAGAAGAGCACACCTCTTTTGATTTTGCTCTCAAAGTTAACTTCTGTTGGTTCACTCCTACATATACATTATTTAATGTATATACTTACTTCAAAGCTACAGGGTCAAAAAACTACAGTACTTTTTATGTAAAAATAAAATTTTCCTGTTTCAAGCCGTTCAAGAGAGTATATGTTCATTGTACTTTACCTCTAACTTAATACAAATCGTAAATGCTTTAAATATTAAAAAAAAACAAAAAAAACCCCTCTTAAATGACAAACGATTGTATGCTAGTAAAGTTATTCTGGACTGCATCATTAGGGCTGTTTTCTCCACTGCTCAGTTTGGTAAAGTAATGGAAGAATGAATCATTTGACATCTATGTTGTTATGCTTGCAGTATTGTTCTCTTTAATACAATACAGCAGCATAGTCCCAACCACATTCCAGCATGCTAAAGGAATAAAACAGTTAAAAAAAACAAAACCACAGAACCTATATAATGTCATTTCTGCATGTGTTCCAATAGGAATAACTTTCCCAGACAGTAAGCATTTTAGTTCTGCCACATAAACCTTCACTGGAAATTGGCTGTATGAGCTTCTTATCCACGTCCCCACCACCATTACATGTACACAGCTTTTGCCCAGTTTACTGGATGTATTTTACTCAGAAGAGCTTTTCAAAGGAATTATTTTGTTGCTCTTAGATTGAATAGTACCTAGTACGACCTTCATTTACCAAATTTCATTTAAACACAGGTTTGGTTATGTATCCCAGGTGCTATGGATACCATGCCCTGAATGAGAATGACTAGATTTCTAGAGTGACTGACTTTCAAGGGGTTGTGCTCCAACCAGGCGGTCTCCTTTAAAACTGGTCATTCTGCTAAGGCATCTGGCACGGTCTCTAATCAGCTCTGAGTCATAGAGTGTTCTCCTCTCAGCAACTCTTGAGTTGTTGGACTGAGAGCTCAATCTTGTTAACTCTGTAATTCCCTTTTCAGCTCAGACCCATTATCCACAACTTCCTTTATTCAAAGATTCCTGGTATTCCCCAAGTCCTTCAGATAAACTGACATTGAACTGCATTTGTTTAGAATGTTTCAGTTTTACAGTCACCACCCCTGGTATAACTTCACTGACTGCAATGAATTAAGGATATGGATGATTTATTCTAGGGGCTCTCAATCTGGGAATTGAGAACATACAGACCTTCTCGTATTGCAAAATAGGAAGGAGACTGCAACAGAGCTCAGTTAAGGCATGTAGAAGATGGTAACCGTATAGAGAAAGTTCAGTATCAATGTTACATCATTCCTCAACGCTCAACCCCAAGATAGAGTCCCAAGGATTCTTCTGTTTTGGTTTGGGTTATGTTGGAGGAGAGGATGTATTGTGTGGGAAGTGTCACCTTAATTCACATTTCCTGGTTTTCAAATGTTTGTGTTTTGGTTTTGTAACACTAATTCCTAGAACGGGGTACATAAGAGGACCTTAATTCAGCATGTCCTTGTTTGACTTTGTTTTAGTTTGGGGAATTAAACTCTCACAATTGGGAAGGGCACGAGAAACAGGGCAGGGCACAAGGTCCACAACTCTAACTTCATATTAACAGTTGTATGTGTGAATGGTTTATAATAAAAATAAACTTAATAAAAGCACTAGAAAATGTGAAACAATATAGAAAAATAGGAACAATTTTGCTTGGCAGAAAAGATAGAATAAATGACTTAATAAGCCTTTTGACACTTCATTGTATATAAATAAGCTAAATTAGACAGAGAGAAAAGATGAAAAACAGCTTTTACCAGCCCTAGGCCTGACTTCAATGGGAGTTATAGGTACTCAGCACCTCTCAGAATGAGGCTCTTTCTGATTAAATCCCTGTTATGCTAGAAACTCAGAAAACAATGCATAAAACTTTAACAACCTAGCATCATTAACTTACAAAAATCTAGATTTTAGTTGCACATCTCCTACATGAGGAATTAATAAATGCAAGATTTTCCCGTAAAAGTTCAGAAATTCATGTGTAGCATTCATGTGTGTTGCTTTGCCAACATTAAGAAAAAAGTAGTTGGAGACCAGCAGTTGATTTTTTCCTCAGAGAACACTGTATTCTGAACATGAGCAGCAAAAAATTACAGCGCTACTGATTATAGCATTGCTAATGATGGATTTGAGCCCCATACGACTGAATGGAAATTCAGATGAAGGGGGATCAAAAATTGAAAACGGAGCAAATATTTAAACAAAAACAAATATATTGCATTTCAAAAGCTCACTATAGCCAACATGAATTATATTAAAAGATATACATATATTTTGATACTATGTACTGCACATAAAATCTATAGAGGAATACATGAAAGCAAATGTACACATTACATTAAATTACATCTATGAGAAGCAATAGATTTTATTTGTGCAAATGAAAAGAACACGAAAATGAACACTGTAAATTAACTAACATATCACCAACCCTCTACTAAACTACCATAGTTAGAAAAAATAAATGGCAGTCAAGCTAGAGTCCTTGTGTTAAACCAACAGCCAGGTCTTCTGTAGTGCAGGCAATCCAATTGCAGAATGTTAATTTTGAAAGAAGTCAAGAAGGACTAGAAATCATCAGTAAGCAGCAGAGTGACAAAAAGATGGCCATTACTCATAAGCATTCTTTGTATATTTGTTTTAACAGGACATGGTCAACTCAAATTTATTATTTTAATATATGTGTACAACCCATGTTCCATGTGTAGTTTATTTTTAATTGTAGATTTTTCTTAAATTCCCTGCAAATCCAAACCTTGAAGGATGCATATGTATGTGGAGCACTCCAAGCTCGAGCTGCTCCCACCATCAATATGCCTTTCCTATAAAAACAAGATGATCTGATTTTGAGAAAGTCAAAGAGGATAAGAACATTCAAGCCTGATGTGTTGCCTACAACATTTTTTAAAATCCTCTATTATGCACAGAAATCATCTCCAGAAATCATTCAGTGCGTACAGTAGTAGTAGTAGTAGTAGTAGTATCAGAAATTCAATACATCTGGCCCGCTTCTCCCTGTCAGTGAGATTCTGTGAGGGCTGCAACATAGAACTTTTGCAGCTTAAGGGGAGAGGTGCTAAAGTTGCTATTATCAAGCTAGCATGAGTACAAATAGTTGTGTTGCCACAACAATACAGGTAGCAGCAGCGGAGGTACAGCTGAGCCATGCTGAGTACAAAGCCTACTGCAATCTCTGAGTATGTACTGCCGCTACCACCTGTGCTACTCTGGCCACACTGCGCTAGTTTGACTATACATACACAAGCAGGGGAATCGCAACCCAAGTTCATAGCATAGATGTACCTTAAGTAACATAACTAAGGGAAAATAATCTAAAATTAAAAGTATCCCTTTTAAATAAAGCTTCATACAGACAAAAGTAGGTTTTGTTCTTTACTAACAGATCCTACTAGAGATCACATTCTCTTGTGTTAAGCTTTCGGAGCAGGGACCACCTCTTTTTTGTGTGCATCTACAGCATGCACCACAATGGGGCCACCAGTCCTGACCAAGGTCTTTGAGCACGACTGGACTACAAATAATTTAGTAACAATAGCCAACATTGCCTATGCTAAAGCTAAGGCAAAGAGAGTGAGGTTATATGTGCAGTTACATTAAAAAAAAAAAATCACCGAACTTATAATTCAGCCTGAAAACCCAGCCAGCCAGTCATATTCAACATTTTACTAAAAGGTTTTTATTTCAGTCCTTCTCCACCCCACCCCACCCCCACAAATGCTACCCATACAAGTTCAAATAGTTCTAGATTTCAGACATCAGGGGTGCTACAGTTAATAGTCAAAATTAGTAGTATTTTCTGATTTGCGTATTTGAGTATTTTTATTGATTAGTAATGCAAATGGTACAATGACATCTCAAACTGCTTCAAACTATAGTAAAGAACAGAATCATCAGACACAAAGATGACTCTTTCCCCTCTGACTGTCAGATGCTGGGACTGAACGACAGAGGATGGATCATTTGATAATTAGGCTGTTCTGTTCACTACCTCTGAAACATCTGGTATTGGTCACTGTCAGAAGATCGGATACTGGGCTAGATGGACCATTGGTCTGCCCCAGAATGGCCATTTTTACATGAACAATTTGTAACAAATGTATTTTAAAATATGATCATTCTTTCTGTTCAAAAGGTCTACCTACAGGACTACAAAATTCTCCATGTATACCTACAGCAAGTAATTTTAGGTTCCCAGATATCTCACAAATTATTTATTGACTATTCAAAATGTGTGCTGTTAATTACATAGGTCATGTAATAATGTCCTGGTCCCTGTTGGACGATTTATATAATAACCCATGTTGTGTAAAATCAATAGTTCTATATTTGTACTATTCTTTGGTAGGTATGCAATTTGCATCTGTTGAATGTTCAAGCTTAACCTTTTTGCATGAATAGAGGTAGTTTTCTAGAATATTCATGGAAAGTGAACAGAAGAGATGCATGTATACAGCTGAAATTCATTTGTGTAAAATTCCAAATGATCATTTGCAGAAATCCTAGTGTACTGTTTAACCAATTTCATTTACAGTATTTGTAGAATTAGTGACCATTCCAGCACAAAAAGCTTAAGTAATGAGATTGAGTAATCGGACTGGGTTTAACCACCATTAACAGCTGCAACACATCATTTTATGGCTGCTACTCCAGCTCATAGGCTGGAAAAGTGACGACAGCTTCTCAGAGCAGTTTCTCCAGGTTCTTGGTGCCAGGGGATCTGGTCTCTTATTCCAACCTATCCCAAATTCTTGTAAGTACCGACCTGAGCAAGCATTGCACTCGCTTCTGTGCATAGAGGGCATAGAAACAAGTCTACAGTCAGCCTGTGAGGAGCATAACCCCACTGCATAGTCCTCATGTGGGCTCTCCATACCACAGATGTATTTCATTCCATTGGTAGCAAACTTGTTAATTAATTTTACCTGATTAAAGAAAACTCCATCAAAGTTCCGGGCATCAACACAGATGTATAATGTAGTGAATTAATAGAATGTAGTGTATGAAGAACAGCTGACACTTCTGGACATAGTATAGGATCTATTCCCCTGCATGTGTCCCAAGGAGTTTCTTCCCACCCTGCAAAAATATCTAAAAATCACACAGCCCCCAGATCTGCTGTATAAATGCATACAGCTTTTTTATTTGTCTTAAAGATAACCTTTGCTGACACCTAGCAGATAAATGATTAATTGTATTTCTTACTATCTTTGGGGAAGCTGTGCATCAGAATATTTTATTGCCTAGAATGAAAAGAAAAGCATATCCAAATATAGAATATACACACAGAAACACACACAAAAACAGTAAATATTTTTAAATTTTAAGTGTGATATATGAGATTGCACCCCATTGCTTACAAATATGTTCTTTTGTCCTGTAAATCTAAGTAGGGCATGTACTCAAATTTAAGTAGATAACAGTAGTCTTTAAAAACAAACTCACCCACCAGATACAGAATACTGTACATTAAAGTCAAGATAAATTATGGTCTGCTTTCAACAAGTTATTAATATGAATTATACAGAGCCCAAATATATTAGAAGCTTCACAGATCAAATAAAAGCCATGGCATGGCCTCTGAAGATCATATAAACTAGTTTCAGATAGGATGCAACAAGTAATAAAACAATAGGGTGGGTATGTGTTACAACTGACAAGGTTACAGAATGTTAGTATGTGCATGGTCAGTGTTACCAGGAAAACGGCCCCTCTGGACCCTCCTGGTCTCATTGAATGTGCACGCACACACCACCCCAACATACACATGTCAGGTCTCAGGCCTCTATCCATCAAGGGAATCCCACAGTTCTCCCACTCTCAGACTGGGACCTCGGTGGCGTTCTCCTGGTACTAACCATGATTGCCTCAGCAGGTATAACAGGCTCAGACCCTGCAGTTCTGTTCGCTCTGGGAGCAATGACCACATTAATTAGAGACCAAACAGCCTACTTTACATAAAGTATATTTATTAGAACAAAGCATTTCCCAGAAAATATCTTAAAACAGACTACATACTTACCTGTCTCTCCCTAAGGCTTACCCTGTTCCCTAGATCTGGGGAAAAGATCTACCACTCTCACATGCCTTCTTGTCCCAGCCTGTCCCTTCTGACAGCTTCTGACATTTGACCCCCATTTTTCTCCTGAAAAGTGCTTTTTAACAGTTTACTCAGCTCTCTAGTTCCCAGCCTGGAAAAACAGCTGTCATTTTGGCCTGGGTCCTGGAAGCAGGCCATATTGTCTTATAATTGCCAGCCCAAGTGTTTGGTTGGAGGTTGCTTCTCTGGAGAGCAATTGTGTTGCCTTCTTGTTTGTTCTTCCCACCACGCACACCTCCACCAGGAAACTAGATCAATACATTCTTCCTGGAAAGTCTATAAGCCAATTTTAATAATTTTCCCTACCAGGTCACAAAGTATTCATAACATTGTTACATTTTAGGATTCTTAGCTTATTACATCTCAACTCCATTTTTGTCACATGCACATCTTGATGTCATCTCCCTTACATTTTGTAGAATTTAAAAATAAGGTAACTCTCTCACTGTAGACTACATGGAATAAGTATTGTTTTAGGAGGGATTTGAACCTAGCTTCCATAGACTTATGTGGACTTGAGTGATACAAGTCCCATTCAAAGATCATAATCTGCCAAAGCATGTCCTAAGCAAGATCACATTGCAAGTGCTCCAATTATCCTTCCAAGATCTACAGTTTGATCCTTTAACCCCCCCCCCAGCTATTTAAGCCCCATTGGCTTTGGGAAGGTTCATGTCTCTATTAAATATGTTTACATTTTTATTACTATTATTGGCAGGGCCTCAGGGTGCCTTACAAAAGATAATCATAAACATGACTTCATAAAAAAAAGGCAACATGGACTAAAATTCCAAAAAACAGCAAAACAGAAATCCCTCCAACTTCACCTCTCAAAATTCATTAAACAAAACAAGTTGTTAGCCTTAAAATGTGTATACTTCAGGTTATTAAGTAAATTTAGAACACATGGCTCTGATCTTTAGAGATGAATACTAATTAGAATTAAAGAAAATTATATATTCACAGTGTAACAATAGCTTAAAGAGATGATGGCAAAGGTATGTCTCATTTTTTAAAATTATTTCCCAGCTCCTCTCCCCTTCTGCCTTGTGACAACACTTTGGAAGTTTGAATCCGAAAGTCAATGCTTATTCTTTATGTTCATATAAATATTTTAACCCTTCCCCAGAGTTCTCACTATCACAGAATAAGATCCGTCTTAACAAAGAACAGAATTCAAGGGTGTAATTTCAAAAAAACATAAGTAACCTAGGAGCACAAGTCCTGCTGAACTAGGGGAGCTAGGTGCTCACCTATCAACGGGAATTTCAAATGGGACAAATGTTACTTCGGAGCTTTTGAAAATTCCACCCTAAGAGTTAAGGACTCTCACTGCAAATCAATGGGATTTGGGCACCTAAATGCAGGAGCCTTTCAAAATCCCAGTCTAATGCTTTCAGACATAAAGAGAGCTCCCCTAGAAAAAATTACAGTACAGGCTTACAGAGACAAGCAATGACTTGATAACAAAAACAAAAAAAAGCAATAAGCACTACCGATGGTGGTGGCAGCTACGGTCAGATATACCGTTTTACAGGATCTCCTACAGACCTCTATCTAAACAAATCATCATTTGATGATGTCCTTGGAAGTGGCTCAGTTTTTGCACTCCCAGAGGAAGAAGAAAAAAAGTCAATGTGAGCCACCAGAAGAGACTAAGATGGGGGGGGGAGTGGAAGAACCATAAGACTGTCTACTATCTGATCAAATGTTTGAATGGAGAAGAGACCTCTGGACAAATAAAAAATTGGAAAATGCTTCAAACAGTGCCTTTCATTAGAAGAAATAATTAATGTGAAGCTAGTAAATATCATCAGACCACCGAACTGCAGCAGAAAGGTTAAATCACTTGCCCAAGGACTCAGAGCTTATCAATGGTAGAGGGAGACTAGAACCAGGAGGTCTAATTTGTAGGGCCTTTATCTAACGTCTACAGTACACTCTTTGCTTAAATGGAATGGATACCATCATTTATTTTGCAGCTTTTCCAGTTTCATGCTTGAGTTGTAATTCTGGTTTCAGTGTAGAACCAAACTATCTGGCCCACACTCCTTTCTAGTAGGCAATATGACACATTGCCAAGCTACCACTCTAACTTATTTATATCTATTGTATTTATTTGTTCATAGAGACAACATAACCACCTTAAAAAAACCCCCAACAACTTCATATTAAGGATCATTTGAAAAGTAACAGATTTTATGCCATTTTTCCATTCACGCGTGTTTCAATATTTTTCTTGCTATATTTGTTTATATTGGAAAAAATTGTTTGAACTAGCAATGGGTGAACCTTGTCAAGTTCAAAGCTTAGCAAACCCTTTCATTATTTTGGGGTTCACAAAATTGATTCAAGTTCATATACCTTTCACTCTCCCCTAGTTTAAACCATTTCCTGCCTCTACTGCCCCACCACCCCACCCCACATACTTTCCCAGGAGAATTAAATACAGTACAAAATTAAATAAAGCACTTTTGTAATTTAAAAAGGACTGTACTAGTAACCATAGTAAGTGTACAAAACTGGTAAAAGCCAGATTTGTGTAAATGCCATATAAAACATTACACTGTACTGTATATACATATTATGCAGACACAACCTCCCTGCCACTTAATTTTACATAATTCTTGGGGACCACAAAACATTTGTAAAAACTGTAAGGAAATAAGATAGCTTATTACCTAGCAGAGGAACAAAGGCATTTCTGGATAAAAGGAGTTTCATAAATTTAGAATTTACTTGTACATAACTATTACAGCTCATAATTATAGAACTATGTAACACACAAGCAAGCACTTGTAATTTTTCATCAATTTCTCACACCCTCTCTATTCCCTTTTGGATTAGTTTCTAGGTATTTGATTCTGTTGCTTTTTATACCCTACTATTTTATTTCACCGCTTCCCCTTTCCACAGTCCACTAAATCGCACATGAATCTATAATGTTTCAACTGGAGTCAAACCCTTAACATTTTGTGTGGATTCCAAATGACATCAAAATAAGTTCCCCATTACTAAATGTGGGGTTTTCTTCTGCCCAGACAGTTCACTCTTGTTACTGCATTGAAATCATAATGGTTAATTTATGATGTCAGACAGTCTCATGACTATGATGTCACAAACGTGAGTCTGGGATTTACAGGATGATGCAGGAAAACAAGCTGAGCTAGGAGTAAGTAGCTCTGATCCAAGCACAAATATCTGAAAGAATAGCAAAGGAAATGTCAAAGTGACTAGTAACATAATTGCTTTTCACATGCATGTTCTTTGTTTCCAAATTCTCTCTACTGTGGAAGTCTTCAGTGAAAGACTACCTGCCCTAGACCCTGCATCTGAAGAAGTGGGGTTTTTACCCACGAAAGCCTATGCCCAAATAAATCTGTTAGTCTTTAAGGTGCCACCGGACTCCTCATCGTTTCTGCCCTAGACCTTTTAACTTAACAAAAAATCATGTTTCAAATACACATTGATTAGATTCAAATATATCTGAACATTAATGTATTTCCCCTCAAATGCTTCCCCTGATTTACAAATCTATTCTCATCTGAGCAATAAGATCCATCGGCTGTCCAGTTTAAAATGCACTTATAGTGACAATATTGCTGCTCCAATCTTGCAATCCTTCTGGCTACTTTACCATCTGGACGGGGGGAAAGGCATAACCAAAGCACCATCACCTATACTGAGAGGGAATTATGATAACTGGGGAAACTGCCTCTTTTTGAGTATCTTCGTTCTAGCTGAAGAGGTGGAGGTCTGAGGAGCTTTCCTTCCATGCCCAGCTGTCTACTGTAAACGTAATAAAGAACAGTTCTGAATCAGCAATTACTGTTGATGAAACAAGTAATCTTTAAAACAGAATGTTTAATTTCATTGGCCTGCAGAGAAACTTGTTCTCTTTCACAGTACTACTGAATAAAGGCAAACTAGATTCCCCCCGACCCCCCTCAGCACACACACATGATGAGCAGTACATTTTGTGCCAAGAACCCCTCCAAGTCCAATGCTATGTTCCAGATTATCACATTTTTTTTTAAACTGATCTCACATACCAATTTACCAGGAGAAGTTATATGTCAAAGGGCACTAGCACAAATACCACAAAAATAAATTTAAGGAAAATAAACAGGGGATGGGATGGGGGGGGGGGGAAGAGACAATACTTTGTGTTCCTATTTTAAGTGCCTTTCTCAATGCTATATGCATAGCAGCTAAAGGCAAGCTGGAAACCAGCCAGGTCCTGGCTGCCAGCAAAAATTTTGTCACCTCCTTTGAACATCTGAAGTATGTTTACCCAATAGATTTCATTAAATTACACTTCCATTAGGAAGCATACAATGTTGATACTCATCTCAAAGATAAAAGGGATTGCTAAGAGGCATGTCATCCTGCTCCCCAGCTGATTGCTGTTTCTGGGCCAATCAAGGAAAGGAGCCAGAACAATACTTAGTTAAAAAAAATGAAGCATCTCCCCAAGGACTACATACTAAAAGACTGCAGCTCCATTATCAAAATGAGCATATCATTAATGACAATACACATACAGTGTGTTATTTTAATATACCTCATACCACAACAAACAAGCTGTATTTGGGTCATTAACTGAATTTGTAAAGCAGCATTTCCAAGAATTTGAAACTCTTTATGAAGATATGTTTATGAGGTTGTGAGGGAGAGGAGGGAGGGAACAAACATTTTATATGATCCCAAAATACAGTGCATAGAAACACACTATGTGGTTTGAAGTGCATTATAGTGGCTAGTAAAACAACAGACTGTTCTACAGTTTTAAAGTAAAGCAGAAGTAATTTAAAATATTAGGAGCTATTTTGCTAAATATCTTGGAGGGATAATGAAACTAAAATGCCACTAGCACAGTGTAAACTACACATGTCATCTTTTACTTTCTTTTTATTGTCGCATATTTGACAAACTACAAAACACACAAAAAAGAGAAAGTAAATGTTATGAGTCCATTTAAAAAATAAATGGAAGAAAAATAACCTGATTTGGTGGCAAGAGATAAGACACTGTTAATGGGAATAGAAGGCACAAGACAAACTCGCAAGTCCATTCGGAACAGTTATCCTACAGCAAGTTGCGCTCTCTGCCGTGGAAAAAAAAGAGGGGAAATATAAGAAACATCTAAGTGGTGGTGTTAGATGTATATTTCTCACTGCTTTCCCTAGCCTCCAATCTACTTATCAGCAACAAAATGGGAGGAGACCAAAAGCCAAAGCACCGCAATTAAAAACTGAAGTCACAAGGAAGGGGGGTACTGAGGGAGAGATGTCACAATTTGGAGTCAAGTTCTGTCCATCCCTTTTGCAGCAAGTGTGATTATTATTCTCTAAGAACACCTCTTCCTCAGTATTACACAAACTAGGTTTCAGCTGATCTCTTTCAACATGCACAAAACCTTTTGGTTTAGCCATATTTGACATATCATATGAACTCCAATTATCCATCTTTTTGCAATTAATCATCTCACAATTACATTTCCTGCACTTATAAGCATCCAGCTGGGAACTGAGTTTTAATCTAGGAAATAAAAAAAAAGGATTCAGGTTTCTAACAAATTACTTCTAATTAACCAGAACCTTTCCTAGTCATTCCAACCTAAAGATGCCTACAGCAAATCAAAGAATTTATTGTTTGCATTTTTAATGATATTTTAAAATTTCATTTAAATTTCCCCAATGAGTAACTTTCAGGAAATGCATTACACTTACATCTGTTTAAACAAACATTTGGTACAGTGGTAAATACACAACAAAAAGCCAACCTAGAAAAAAAAGGAAAAGTAATACTTGGTTCAGTAAAAGCACTAAATAAAATTAGATTAAAGAATAGGGACATTAATTATGGGTAAATTCCCAAAAAGGTACATAGAGTTTAAGCAGCATAGCTCCCGCTGAATTCAATAGAGATCACACCGCTAAATCCCTAAATAGTGCTTTGGAAATTAAGCAATACATCTTTCCAAATAAATGGTCACGTTTAGGGTGATTCTTCTGATACAAGCCTATGTTTAAAATATAATAAGTCATCTTGATGGAGCCATTTGGTTGGCTAACTCAAGAGACTATGACACAGA
Organism: Dermochelys coriacea; assembly: GCF_009764565.3. NCBI lineage: Eukaryota > Metazoa > Chordata > Testudines > Dermochelyidae > Dermochelys > Dermochelys coriacea. Next base: position 116,170,516 of record NC_050074.1, read on the forward strand.
GACTGTTAAACAGCATCTGAAAGAAGCCACCTTTCCCCTCCCATCCCTCTTTCAAATTTCCTACCCAGAGATAGATTTGGAGATGGAACCCTGTGACAGATACTAGTCACACTGCTTAATGTATCACTAAAAGGTGCTCACATAATAGGGTAATGGACACAGTATAAGAATTGAATACAATATGGCTGTAATGTACATAAAGTAACCTTAATTCTTCCCCACTCCCTCCAAAACTGAATGCAACAATTTGACAGCTCTCAAATATATGACTGTTTCAACAAAGAGCACATTTTTCAGGTATTCAAGACACACACACACACACACACACACACACACACACACTAGAACAGTGCTACTCGCACTGAGGCTCAGGAGATGAAAGTGTCTCTTTAATGTATCCCCTGGGACTCTTTGCAGCACATATTAAAACACTGTGATTTAATTAATAACCAATTTAAGTTATTAACCAATCAGGATGCTTTTACTATGTTATTAACCAATTGTCAAATGCTTGGTCCGCCAATTTGCTGTGGGAATAATTTATTTATAGAGAGAATATGAAACAATGATTTTATACTACTATAGCTCTTTTGGATAATATTAATTGCTAATTTGGCTCCTGAACCACTGAGGTCTGAGTATCATAGAATTCATTCCACTACAATCAATTGCTAAGTGAGCTGTAGCTCACGAAAGCTTATGCTCAAATAAATTTGTTAGTCTCTAAGGTGCCACAAGTACTCCTTTTCTTTTTGTAAATACTGAATGGAATGTTGGACAGTTTTTTTGGTGGGGGGGGGTTCATTTCCATCCAACTGATAGAAGGAAAAGAAGCATTTTCAGAAAATGAAAAATACACCTGAAAACGTCTTGTACATAATACATACAAATACGAGTCTGTGTTTATAGGCACAGGTATATTATGACTAAAACAATTATTGTTGGTTAGCACGCTACCAAAGTTTCCAGTAATAAAAAGTGTGACTGTATTAATTAGTTGATTATTACAAAACCAAGTATAATAGTTATTCAATCATAACTGTTTCTAGTATAGATGAAGTCTTTCAAGTCTATATGGCAATACCAACCTTCCATTTTCTTGAGTTTCACCAAGTACTACTACAGGCATTTAGATAATACTGATATATTATTTATTTTACTTAGATTCCTAACATTTAAAGGTCCCCATCTGCTATTCTTGGCCAACCTTTACATTATATAAAATAATACAACACAACAAAACCAGCAGCAAACCCCCCAGAAAACTTTCATCCCCAATACAACAGGCAAGAGTTTCCTCCAGAACTCTATCTACCATAAACCATTGTTAACAAGCTCCTCCCTCTTCAAACTCTTAGTTTATTTCATACACTGAACTGGAGTGTACCCTAAAAGGCAAAAGGATGAGTCATTTTTATCCTTAATTTACAACTAAATAATTTGTTATTATAGGGCTAATATTCAACCTATTCAGTGTTCCCAGCTCTTGGAACTTCCACCATGACAGATACATTTTAAGAGCGAAAAGTAGGATATTTCTGGAGAAAAAGCAGAACATGATGGATGTGTGTTTAGTTCTGACATGGGGGTCACCAAAAGGTCACTAACTTCGAAATAGTGAGAGCCAAAGCAACTGTGCTGCTCCAGACCCCCAAGTTCCTAACTTTATAAAAATGAAATGAGAAATTATGGGCCAAATTCAGAACACATCAATGGAGCTGTGCCCACTTGCACCAGGACCAAGTACAGGTTTAACATTTTAAGAGAAGAGCTGTTGTGCTTAGGATTTCAATGCAAATCTCATAAGAAATATCCCAGTGAGACATGATCTTGTGTTACCATTAAATTACACATGCATTAGCCAACAGAATGGATTCAGCTATACACATGGCCCAAACTACTGCAGTAATAGTATTGCTTTATGGATTTGGCCCAAATAGTTCTATAAGGCCACTGAGTGTAAGAGAGCTTGCAGGTCTGATAAGTGATTTGGCAGACTCATGCAGCTCCCAAGAGCTATAAGCTAGTGAAGACTCCTGTTTTATGCAGCTGACTTATGTAAGCTGTGGAACTACTATTTTGGGGGGATGTGGAGGTGGGAAGACTAGAGAGAGCAAGATGTAGGAAACACCTGCCAAAATACCTTCCTTTGAAAATGGCTTATTAGAAATATAAGTATATAGTGGTGCAGTCTTCAGGCCTGATCCTGAGACGTGCCAATGCCCCAGTATCCTTATCTAATGTAGTCTAGAGCTTCCTTACAATATTTAAAAAAAAAAAAAAAAAGGGAAAAGTCAAATAGGGAATGTACACTAGGTTTGTGGCACCACTGGTTTCAACTTGAGAGGGGTTGAGTCACGCAAAATAATATTTTGTACACTAAGCAGCTCTGTCCTGGTTTGGAGCCAAGGCCACATGGCTACTGTAACAATAGCTGCTCTAACATGAGGAATGGAATTTTTTTTTTTAATTATTGTATTGCCCTTGAGCCACCCTTACAAGCATTGTATGCTTGGCAAGTCAAATATGAGCAGGTGATGCTACAGAAAGATTCAGTAGATACTAGATGAGCATGAGAAATAAAAAGAATTAGAGAAAAAAAACCTACTCTCAGCCGTAGTCATTTAAGTAGAAACACCACAGAGAAAAGCTCTTAAGTGCAAATCTTTCTTATTGCACTGCTACTTTCAGTGGCACATGAAACAGCAATGATAACAGGCTCAAAAAAAAAATTTGAAAATAAAGTTAAAAGATACATGTAACTTAAAACTAACATCTTTTCCTACACAGAAAGGTTAAATTGTGGGGTTGACATTTGCATTTGTTACGTTGTCAACGCTTCCTGCCTATCAGCCTATGTACAAACAATATCTAAAGATGTCATCTACATATTTATACCAAAGGAGCTTATGAACAAGACCTGTCAGTATATTTTAACACCTTTCCAAAACGTCAGCTTTCATCAGGTAAAAACACAACATGTTTAATTTATTAGTATGGTTTAATATAAAAAGTTGACAATCATATGTCACCACAACTATTGATAAGGTAAATAAGGACTACAGGAAAATGTCAAAAAGTTATTAAAATGTTTCTCAGCTTCCTGAATCCAATTGGGTTTATTGGTTCTTGTCTGTCAATAAGTGTGTCATATGTTTTTCTTCACCTGGCTATTTTCTAAGAGATTTGTCCAACAGTGCAGTCTAGAGACAGATTCTAAAATTCTTAAAAAATTATAGTTATCCTTGGCTGGTTTTTAAAATATTAAGATCACAGAAGTAGTTCTCTTATATTTAAACACAGACAAGATTTCATTTCTGAAATTATCTGGGACACATTAAATGAGGATATTAGTTTAAATCTGATGTACAGTCTAGCCTGAATACAGCTTTGCAACTGGGCAGTGGAACAAACATTCCTAACTGTCTTGTTTTGTGACAGGTGTCTGGTGCATTTCAACTCACAGTGGCATTGCTACTGTACTGCCAGCTCTTTGTTTGTAATGTCAGACGGACAGCCCACTCTTGCTTATGTCCAGACATGGTAGGGTTACGTCGGAGTGGACTGAGCGTCTGACTTGAAGCAACAAAAATACACATTTTCCTCTATAACACAGTCCTGTGGCACTCAAAAGACCTTCTAGTTGTACTAATACGACTCTTTATAAATACACACCTAAGCGTATCCAAAGTAAGAGTCAACTCCTTAGCCTATCGGTTGAAACACTTTCAAAAGCTGGTTAAAATATGGAACAAAACATCTGGAGTTGAGTCAACAAAGGCAAATAGAATGAATCAGTTCAAAGGAGAACAAACATATTGGATAAGGAGGCTGGTATTACGATGGTCCACTTTGTAAGTGCATAATCAGAGCTAACATTTTTCTTGACCAGGTCCATGCATACACCTCAATAAAATGTGCTGTATGGAACAGTTACAACTGAGTCTAACCCATTCAGTACTACTACATGTCAAAATATTTTGAAGCATTTCAAAGCTTCCAAATGCAACTTTATATCAAAATAAAGGACACTGATTTGTCAGAATACACTAGCTTTGCCAAGGATACCACCAAAGAGAATTTGATTTGTTTATTTTTCCCTTTAAGAAAAAAGTAATTTTTACCAGTTCAGTTAGGTAGCATTAAAAAAAAATTGGGGACAATCAATACATGACTAACCAGATATTAACAGTATTATTAGGGGGCTGGAGCACATAATTTATGAGGAGAGGCTGAAGGAACTGGGATTATTTAGTCTGCAGAAGAGAAGAATGAGGGGGGATTTGATAGCTGCTTTCAACTACCTGAAAGGGGGTTCCAAAGAGGATGGATTTAAACTGTTTTCAGTGGTACCAGATGATAGAACAAAGGGTAATGGTCTCAAGTTGCAGTGGGGGAGGTTTAGGTTGGATATTAGGAAAAACTTTTTCACTAAGAGGGTGGTGAAGCACTGGAATGGGTTACCTAGGGAGGTGATGGAATCTCCTTCCTTCGAGGTTTTTAAGGTCAGGCTTGACAAAGCCCTGGCTGGGATGACTGGTCCTGTTTTGAGCAGGGGGTTGGACTAGATGACCTCCTGAGGTCCCTTCCAACCCTGATATTCTATGACTTCTGAAATAGAGTAGAAATGTGGGAAACCTGATTTTTTTTCTGCTGTTCAAATTACAAGAGAGAAAAGTGAAAAAAACTTGATGTACAATACACCTTCCCATCTATTTCTGTTTTCTTACCAGTCCTTGTCAGGAAACTAAAAAATTAACCAAAATGAAAAAGAAAAAAAAAAAAAACCACCACACAACAACAGTCATACTTACAAGTGACCAAAATTCTATCTGGAAATATTTGACCAGCATCTATGTAGTCTCAGTCTCCAACTAAAAACAGCCAGGATCAGGACAAGGTGTTTGAACACTGATTTTCTTTAGTAATTCATCGGGTTGCTATAAGCAGGCCACAAAACTAAAACTAAAATTCAGAATAATGAGGGTAGCTCTCAAATGAAATTTTCCGATACGATTACAATTAAAATAATAAAAACCTTTTATTTAAAATACAAGAGATCTGGCAATCCAAAGCTGGTTGGTTTTAAGGGCCTGGAACACAAAAAACATTTTATTCCGCAGTTGAGGGACCAGACAATGGAGTGTTCCAAGGAAGCAGAACCTCATTAGCAAGTGACTATAGAAGTAGCTCAGGTGTGGACTCCACAGCTTTAATCACCAGCCACTGCAGAACTGGCATGGAAGGAGTTCAGACCACTTAGCCTATAGATTTTGGAAGGTCTTCAGAGGCAAGGCCATCTTCACTCCCTTATAGTCCTCAAGACAGCATGGTAAAGTTAGCACTATCTTACACTACTGTGTAGCATTGGGGATGGGGAGATGCTGTAGAAAGTGGTAACCTGTCCAACAGTCTCCCTGTCACATGCATAGCTGCATGCCTATGGAAAGCCTTCCCTGGAGATTGGGGAAATACTATCAGTATTTCTGCCCCATGTCTCTTTGCTCAGGCACACTTTCCCAACCCAAGTCCACTGTTTGCAGAAGTGGGATAACAGAAGTGGTTGTTTATAGAAGTGGGATGGGACAATAAAGCCCTAGTTATAAAGATGTTTGCATATATGATCAATGCACATGTGCAGACACAGAATCATGATTCAGATTTTTAAAAAGTGAAACCATGAAAACATAGAATTATTCCTGACAGCCAAGAGAAAGATGCAAACTCCTTTACTAAAGAAATATCTCTAACACAAAACTGCTTGCCATTAACCAGATAGCTATTGAAAAAAACCCTAAAACTCCAGATTCTACCATGACAATAATTATCAGTGGAGTGCAAATCTGTATATTCCACAAAATAAAGTCATGCTGGGGAGTTCCCCACAGTTGTTTGTTTACATACATACGAACGAGACAGGAGGCATTTTTCTCAAAATCCAGTTATTGAAATGAGGAAAAGTGGCATACACTTATTTTTATAGTAGACAATATATACTTCAGCCACAAATTTGCCAACTCTTGTGATTTTATTAAAAGTTTCATGAAATGTGGTGTTTTTCTTGAAGAAGCATGTCACTAGCCCTCAGGGTTGTAGAGAAAAGCTCAAAAACACAAATACCGATGGAAAATAAAAGAGAATCTAACAATTATTATTTATAAAATATCATGAGTTTTAAGCCTACGTCAGGATTTTGACTGGGCTGAACTCAAGATTTTTGAAAGCTTGGTGTTGGAAATACTGAACACGCCAAGGAATTAAGAAAAACATCCACTAATGTTTATGGCCTGTATCTTATCTTTCTCTCGCTGAATCTGAAGGTTTGAAACAGATCAGAGAGAGAACCTGTCCTGTTTCTCTGGCATGGTATTACAATCTGAAGGCAAGAGTCATTTTCCTTTAGGGAAGGGGATAAAGCTTGTAGGAAAAAAGTTGAGGTTCTGGAGTGCTTTTGGGATATTTTTCTGTGCTTTTTGGTGGGGACAGTGGTCATCCCACAAGGGCTTTTTTGGGGGGAGGGGGGTATATTCCAGTGCAGGAGGCAATGAAAGGAGGTCCTAAGACCTCATCTAAAACAAAACAGAAGAAGTGGAGGGGACTCTCCCAAACAGAGTCCAAATCTTCCATTTGGGGAGAAGGTAAGGTATCTAAAGGATGCCAGATTCCTGACAAAATTACTCAATTACCCGTTTAAGAACAGAGGATGGGATCTTTGAGCTTTTTCCTTTCTACGTGGATTGAGACCGGGAGGTGGCAGGGGCCACCTAATGAAATCAGCGAAGATGGTTTTGCTTGCTGAGCCTAAAGCGCTGAAAAAGGCTGACCACATTTATGGAGTTGTTTTCTGAAGAGTCCGAGCTGGTGAGATGCAGGAAGGATGAGACGGCCCCAAGAAAACATCAAAACTATGATCCCCTTCCCATGACAGAGCAAGGCTCTGCAGGCAGGAAGCAACTACGGTAGAATACTCCTTCTGTGGCTCCTGGGAAGGTCCCCATGCTAAAGGAGCACTTCTTGGCCTTTCGCTTGCTTCATTTGGCTTATTCCACCATAATGGAACAAACAGAAAAGAAATTCAAGGGTGGCCCTATTCGAGGGGCAAAACCTCTAACATTTGGAAAGAAAGAAAAAGAGGGTGGGGAGAAAATAGGAAGAGATTTTGCTTATTGCTGCCCTAAAAATATCTGTTTAAAAGTAGGATTCTATAAAGGCATCCGATGAAGTGAGCTGTAGCTCACGAAAGCTTATGCTCCAATAAATTTGTTAGTCTCTAAGGTGCCACAAGTACTCCTTTTCTTTTTGCGAATACAGACTATCACGGCTGCTACTCTGAAACCTATAAAGGCTGAGTATCTAGTGACAGGATGGAAAAGGTAGGTCTAAGTCTCAGAGCCTTATGAACAAGTCTGAACTGCATCCTGTATTTGCAGGAAGAGAGGTGCAGCTCAAAAGTTTTGGGCTGATGTGAGGATCCAAAAAGGATAGTCTTATAAAGGTATAATGCTGAGGAGAAGACAAAGGGAATACTAAGATTCTGTCTAGACTAGAAAAGTGAGATTAGCTACCCCGATTTAACCTTGACCTTTCTCTACCATAACCCTAGAAAAAAATATATTTTACTATTTTAGGGATGCTGTCAAATGTAATTTATAAAGCCCCAGGTAATTTAAATGATAGTTTAATGTATAGCTACCCATAAGAACAAAACTAACCTACAATTACCAGAGAAGGAAAAAAAATACCCACAGTTACAAGAAACTTGGAATTGGCAACCTTATTCTTACCACGTGGGACTACAAATATTTTTTAATCCATTTGTGATTTGTATTACTGTAGAACCTAGGAGCCTCAGTCATGAATCAGGACCCCAATGTACTAGGTGCTGTACAAATGCAGAACAAAAAGATGATTCCTGCCCCAAAAAGCTTACACGCAAAGTGTAAGTATTTGAGCAAGCCTGCAGCTTCTGATGTGTGTTAACTGATTTGCCTCATTTTTAAAAGTTGCTCAATTAGAAATTAATTAAGTTCTGTTAATGCATAATTTAAAATAAAACAAGATATAAAAAACAACTCTTCTGAATCAATCAAAAACAAATGGCTTCAGTACCGTCTGGTTATGCCTAGGCAGCTATTGAAGGTCACACATAAATACTTGATTTAAACCTAGAACAAAGGTTTGTGCACGTGAATTGATGGGTCTGAAAGGTGCTATACAGACAGCCTTGATACTGTAGTTTTCTGTTTATGTAGGATCTGATCAACGCCCACCTGAACACAATAGGAATCTGTTTCCTTTGACTTCAACAGGCATTTGTATTGGGCTCCCTACAGAACAGGTGTAGCAGCTGAACAGAACCTTCTCCGACAGCCTAGATAATGTGTTTCCACTCTGACCAAAAGAGACCAAGGCTGGGGTGAGTGAGTAATGCAGTATCCTACTTGGTCAAGTTACTGTAGCAGAGTGTGATGTCCCAGGTCTTGAACCCAGGCCTGGGAGTCCCCAGACAGCCACTGCATCCTGGCCTCCACTCAATGTCTGCTAAAACCTGGTGGTCTGAGAAACCAGAAGGACTATAGCCTCAGCCAAGGTACCACCCACAGGGCCCCTGATTGGAGGAACACTGAGCTCCACCAATTGGTCCAATTACACTTCTTAAGCCAGGAGGTGGCACAGGAAGTTTGTCTGAGCAACATGGTGATTTCCTGTTGTGGCTGAGTTGGACCTTGCTCATTCCTGTCTCCTGCACCCAGACATTTCTTATTCCGGTTCTGCTCCCGCCTCATCCCTTCCTTTGCTCCTGTTCCCACCATGCTCATGCTGAGTGCTTGATCCTTGCCTCTCCTCCAGCTCCTGCCCATATGTCTTGCTTCCAATCATCAGTTACCAGCCCTGACTCCAACCCTGGCCTCCGAATTCTGACTCGGACTCTGGCTTGACCCTTGGATCCAGCATTTGGTATCTGATCTCAGCTCTGATCCACAGCTTTGATTCCTGGTTCCGACTCTGGCTTGATCCTTGGCTCTGGTAATTGGCAGTTGACTCTGGTGCTGCCCCTTGACTTTGTTTCCCAACCTGGATGCCTGCTCTGCCCACCAGACCCAACTCCTGCTCTGACTAGTAAGCCAGATTGCCTATGCCCCAGTTCATAACACAGAGGACAAGTTTGCCAACTGTGGCACATATGTGATGCGAACACCTGACCACTAGGAAGTGGACTGAGGCCACCAACTTCATTTCACATCAGGCATTAACAAACATCAGATGGCAACAGCTTTCATGCTCAACCAACTCTGTCTGGATTTAAACTGTTAATCTACGGTGGAGAAAAGGCATACTCCTGTTTAATGTCTACTTTTACACTTCTGCCCTTTCTAATTTTTCCTTCTATTAAGCATCCCCTTGTTTATGAGTGAGGCCACCGCAAAGACTGTCAAGTGCTAGAATGCCCCTAATTTTCACAGCATGGCTACCCTGATACCAAATACAAAATGGAGATGAAGGATTAAAGAGGCCCAAGTCTATTGGTCTGCTTGTTATCAATGTACACAAAAGTTACGTTTCCAAGTACGCATAATACACAGAATATGTATTTTTGAAACTGAATTTCCTGAAGTTGCTAATTATTCTCCAACTCTGTGTACATTGCAAGTCAATGTCAGACTGTAAATTCCATGGGGCCGGGACCATAATTTTGTTATGTGTTTGTTTCCAGCACTTAGCACAGTGGGACTCTGATCGATAATGACAGCAACTACATGCTAAACTGCAAATGAGTAGAGGTATTCAATCCCTTTAATGTCCAATAAAAAAAAAAAAAATCAGGAATAATCAGTAGGAGAAAAAGGAGTCTAACCCACGTGCCCTCACCAACCTCGTTCTGAAAAGCAAGGACATATACCCACATGAATAAAAACACATGTCCATTTCAAGGTATTGTCCGCATCATCTAATTCTACTAGATTATGTAACGCTGAAATATAGCGGAAAGGACCCTCTACTTCTGTGCCATATACAGCATAGCAATGCTGTATACATAATCAGCTGGCTACATCAAAGGGATAACAAGTTGACACTTGTACGTTTTAGCAATTAAATAGAAT